>NW_020537758.1:29786496-29806402 GCF_003426905.1 Ctenocephalides felis | reverse complement strand
TTTTTTGTTCAATAACTGATTGCAATTTTGAAATTACTTGTCTTTATTTCAATCTTACTATAAAAACTTCCATGCGACCTGCTTATGAAATATATTCCATTTGTACTACTTTGTATGAATATCCCTCAGGTGTCCTGTTGGTTCGATGTTCTTTTTTACAACCGGCAACAGTCTGTATATGAATAGCCTCTATCTGAATGTGTTTGTATTTTTCTCTAAGACACATTTCCGTAAAATTCTCTGGTGTTAGTGTATTATTTTGGCCAATCAGCGTTTTACGACCACCCGCGGGGTAGTAAAACCATTCGCGACCTACCTTACCGTAACCAGACGTACTTTGTTCACATTTTGCAGCTTTGCTTTGAGCATGGACTGGCTGATTTTTATAAAATTCTGAAATGTAAAGGAAAAATATATATAATTCAGATTTGGTTTTAAGTCGTCAAACGTGAATTATTTATTATTATCACTAAAATATTTAAATATCTAGTTTATATTTTAATAATTATTATAATATTCAACGTTTACACAATAATACTTTAAATTATTGAAATAATAATTTTTCAATTCAATTGCAAAAATTTCAACAATATTTACTATTATTTAGAATTTAAAACAAAATTTATTAGTTTTACCATTTTTATTATATTAATTAATTATATATGGCTTTAATTTTTGAAATCGAAATAGTTGGCGATGCTCCTGGTGGGATGGAGACGCCTAATAGTTCTTTCAGATTCACTCACATTTCTGTGAATTAGTCTATCTAAAATGATTAAAACTAATTTTTTTGAGAATATTTTTTATACAGTGTTTATAAATAATGGTACCTTTAGTTGTTATTGTATATAATTCAAAAATCTTTTTAGAATGACACAAACATCGTACTTCACCAGGAAAGCTATTATACTCGTATTTCTTATGCGTAGTAAAAATTCAATAATATTTTTTTCGTAAATACTCTAATTATAACATATTATTTTCACGTAAATTAATGCTATATAGATACACTGTGAATGAATTTTGGAAAACAAAGTTTCAGATAGAGAATAATTATTTTATAATTAGTTACAATGGGATATTTAGCAATATATATATGCATATATGTGTATATGTATACATGTTTGTGGTTTTCTATCTTTTAATTCTTGAGTTTTATAATAATTTAAAGTATTCTACATCCCTTATTGTCTTCGATATCTTGTAAAGCATTTAATACGTAAGCGACTGCTGCGGTTTTGCTTCGCAAAAACTCCATTAATTTTGTGCCGTTAATCGGATAATTTATTGAGAGTTTATCTTCGCCGGAAAATTATCGCGTAATTAAAGGAACATCATTTGCTATTATCAGTGGAATGATTTATGAGAACGCGGTTCTCGATTCGTGCGAACGCGTTCTTGCGGTTTTGGTGCCACAAGAAACGAATCCGGATAGATAATATTAGGAGTAAAAAAGACCTAGCTCACTAATTTCTAATGCAAATGGGTCAGTTGAATATTGAGTTTAATAGTGAATACCTTGAATTGGATAGGAAGAAATCCGTATCATATCGATTGTAATTGAAAAGTCTTTAATAAAGTCATAACTTTGAAAAATAAAATTTATGCCATATAAAAGTATAATTATAACAGTAGCTTTATGCACAGAATATGAAATATTTATATTAACATTTTTGCCATGAACGATAAGAAAAAGCTGGGTAATATACATGTTTTGTCCTCATATATTAAAATAAAATATCTTATTGGTTACTTGACAGTAATCGAAAACGTATTATGAAAACAAAATACTAGATAATATATAAGACAATGAGGAAGTAGATCAAGATTTAAAATAAAACCTGAAGATATTTGATGATGGTATCATTGAAAAATCCTTGGAAAAAGACACGAGAAACCACTCATTGCCGGATAGAACCAATTTTTATTCTGAAATATAAAGTTGAAATGTATATGATTGCAGTAGTAAACAACAATTTTCACTTACACCTTTGAAAATCCAAAAAATTAATGTGGCTCGCAAACAAAAAAATTTCACAATATTGAATTTAGATCTGGACTCACAAAACCTAAAGAAAACTAATAACACAAAGAATTTTTATAAAAAGTATTGTTGGTTATCATTGGAATTTTCTTCTCCGATTATTTCGATTTCGACTCTGGGTCGTATATATCTCGGATAATTTTCCTGGCGGATTTTCGCAGGGACGTCACATGTTTAGGACACCTCCAGGAGCCCTAAAAACCTACACAGCCAGCACGTGCTCATGTCGTCGATTTCACACACATAAACGATTTTAGAAACTCTACAGTATCACAAGTCAGTAGCACCATTTACAGCAGCCGCACTATCCACAAAACACACAGGGCTAAATCTGAAACAATAATACCGCCAGTCAGTATAAATAAGGGTCAAGGAAAAGGTTTACTAATTTGGAATCAGATAATATAATGGTTACAGGTTTATGAAAATTTGTTTATCATTATATTTTGAGATAAGTTCAGCGTCAATGTCAGAACTTGTAAATTAATATTTCCATTATCAATTGTAAATACATGCAGGGCCGCGCCTGGTCAGCGTGCAGTGCGTGCAAATAGGGGAGGCCAAATAGAAAAAAACAACAAATTCAAAGGCCGGCCATAACAAAAAGTGGTCGTAAAAAATTACTGTCGCATTAAAAGTCTACTGAATTAAAAGGCGGCCAACTCATTCGCTGCCGTATTGAAAGTCCGCTGTATATATTTAAAAAACCACCGTACTAAAAATCAGCCAAAGGCGGCCGTATTTAATGCGAGATCGAGATCGAATTAAAAACAGGCAACTCTAAGCTCTGTTCACAAATAATTTTTAAGTGAATAAACTTTGTGTAAGTGGCAAGTTGCGTAAACTCTCCAACATGTGTAAATAATCGACTTAAATATGAAAAATATATTAATTCAAGAGTACATTGCAATGTGAAAAACTATCGCAGATTATTAAATTTTGTAAAAAAATTCCTAAAAATGTTAGTTATTTTTTATAAATAGTTTAAAAATTACATATTATAATTATTGAACAAACTGGAGCAAAATAAATTTGTCAATATGTGATCAAATAAAAATCAATTTTATTAAAAATTCACCACCTACCGTGGTTGACCAATTCCGTGATGTGTCCCCTTGTAACATTGGCGACCCACTGATTCATAATGGCAGCACTATCGTATTTGGTGACAGTACCATCACTGTTACTTTTATTTATGTAGGCAGGATTTTTGGCCTGGAGGAATAAATAGTATTAAAAATATAAGTAATATTAACAATGATTGAATGTATTCACCTTTAGTGAAGCTATAATTTTTTCTGCACGTTTCCTGTTGCTCTGGTAACTATCAGGAAGAGAGAGTAGTCTCAATGGCCTGCAGTAATATGAATTTGAGAAATATATAATTATTTTTACAGGCATAAAAAAGCTAAAGTTATGCAACGTATATTTAAACAAGATTTTAAATTTATGTATAGCATAGTATTACAGTGTGTATATATTTACTTGCGTTCTTATATATACCAATAACTTTATAATGTTTGGGATGTGTATGTGTGTGTGTTTCAATATATATCTAGTATGGTATTTTCACATTTTTAAAAATGAATTTTTAAATTTTCTATATTTTGAAAATTGGTTTTATTTTATTATGAACACCATTTAAGCTGCTTGAAGAATATTATCAAATGTATACATAATTTTGAATTGTGTAGTTCATATTATGATCGCAGTAAATTCAGATTTGAAACTTGTTTGATAAATGAAAATTCTGTTTAAAGTTTTGTTTCATTGTAAAACTTAACTAACTGATTAAATCAATATGTAATCACATAGATTAATGTACTAAATTTTTTATAAAATTAGTCTTAAGTAGTTATAAAATAATTAATTATTGAAATACACTTGTAAAAATTGTAATGATCAATTAAAATAATCATAAAATGTAAAAAGTAGTATTTTGGTGACGCATCAACAATCACATTTAATAACGTATGTATAATCAACTAAATTCAATAATAATTTGTGTATTTTGCAGGTGCGGGTAGGTTTGAGTTTGCTGCTACCAGAGTCCTTCAGTATTTATACAAACATTGTTACTGTGACGCTCTGAATATGGTATTTATTGGAATTGCATTTGGCACGAATAGATTTATTAAGCGGTGATTTTGTTCAAGATATTAATTGATCAATACTTTAGTTTTCACTATAACTTTTAAAAATTTACAAAATCATTAAAGCATTGAATTTTATGATTCGAATGATCACTTGCACGATATGCCTTGCATGTGGGTTAATTTATTAGTTAGGTAACATCAGTAGTTTTATTATTAATAATAATAACTAACACACTGTGGGGATCAAGCAGGCTGGACATGATTGTAAAAAACAATGGTACTTGTCATGTATATTTCTTGTTACTAATTCATTGTTTTTTTTCATAGGGTAAACGACAACTTCAAGCCAAGTAGTCTTCCAATCTCAAGTTACTCAAGACTTGTTCTCCAGCTAAAATAGTCGCTCGATCTACTAATTATGCCCTCCCAAGTAACTATCTTCGTCAGAGAAGGTGTCTGCAATGATATATTGAATAGTTAAGTGCGTAGATGTTAATGAAATAATGAATAAATATATTGTATTCAATTTAATTATGAGCCACTTTACGGCCAAATTACTTTATGCTGTAACGTAAATTACAAAATTATTTAAACATATCTGAATTTTAAAAATTTCTTGTGTTATTAATGATACTTATTAAATGCACTATTTAGTGTAGACAATTACGTAAAGCAGCTTGTTTACTGCGAGTGCCTTAAACATTTAATATTTTGAACCGATGTTATCTCTTGTTTAAATGTTATACTTTCTATTATTTCTTTAAATGGTGCACTCTTTTTCTTAGCTATAAGCTTAAATTAATATCATACTGTGTTATATATTATATAATCTATAATATATATATATATATATATATATATGTATTTTAGCCATTTTCATTATTGCAATTGTAAGAATAAATTAATATAATTGTATCATTAAATACTGTGATATATTGATTAAGAATTTTGAATAAAACTAACTAAACTTTAATTGGAGTGTTTCATTTCACACAATTTTCAGTGATATATATTAGAAACATAAGATACAGGTACAGGTATTATAAACTGATAAGCTAATGTTATCATAAACATTAATATACTCATTAATTCGTTCTTCGAAAAGGATTTAATATTTTGAACAAATTTCATATAATATAATATTTGTAATCTATTTCTATCAAGATCAATAAACTTAATGTAGTTATAACTTTGATCATTTTAAATAGACTAATCTATGGTTTTTTACTCATTTCAAACATGTCGAAAATATTAACATTTAATCTATAATATTATTTAAAGTTTTAATTAGTTCATTTTAATTAATATACCTTAAATATTGGTCTGTTTTATTTAACTATAACTTATAGTAAAAAATATTCAAGTTCTCACTCTTGTTTTATTTTCTTCTTTTGCACAAGAATATCTTCATTATTATTATAATATCTTTTTGTTTACTAGCGTAATTACTACATTAATTGTATTAATTTCTCCACCACGTTTACGCTACCACCTCTTTCCTTACTTTACACACTACCTTACCTAATGCTTATCTACGTTAAGAACTGATACTTTTACCTTGCTTACCTTACCACGTCTCGAACCTGCTACCCTGTCCTCTGCATCGACTCCCACCTCTTTTAAACGTAAAAAACTAACAGGTCATATGGCAAAAAAAAACTGGATTGGTGTAGTCTGTGTTGGCGTAATTGGTGCAGTGATGGCTTCGTGCCAAAAAGGTACCTAGTTCGAATCATACCTCAGGACAAAAAACGGATAGCATTAGTGCTGTTCGCGTTGAGGAATTTATTTATTGTAAGATAGCACAAAGATCAAATTTAGATTCAATACACAAAGAGATCATGAGGCCGAAAAAATCAGATTCGGTGTGGCCTGTGTTGGCGTATGCTAGAGTGCAATGTAAAGTAGAAACAATAGTCTTTGGATATGTGATTTGAATAGTTTTTGGATTGCTATACATTTCAAATAGATCCATTCACTTTTTTGCATTCACGTTTAAATTTAAAGTTTGAATTTCGCGCTCTAAATTATACTACTGACGACAAATATTTTGACACATGTTGGTAACTTCAAATACATGAATTGTCAAATAGATTTTCGTGAATTAACAATGAGTTTTTAATTAAATCCTTGAGTTTAGTTTTATTTAATTTATGCATCAAAACGTGTAATTAATTTAGTAGATCATTTTGATATAATAAAATTATCGTGAAACGTTAATTAAAAGCCGAAAAAATGGATATGCGTGGAAGTGCCTAGATGTAACTTGAATCGCTTGATAAGTGTCTCAATTTTGAATCAATTTTATAATTAAACAATTCCAGCGCCTATGTATCCATTAATTATTTACATGCAATTATCAATAGTATAATTTATATATGTGCTTCTGTGGGTTATACTTAGTGGCGTAACTATAGGGTAACGTGGGTGGCAAAATGCCACGGCCTTCGACCTAAGGGGGGCCCGGCCCAGGAAACTGCGGACTCGGAAATACATTTTTAAATTGTACATAAATTTTATTTCTCTTGAAACTTATATTTTATATGTTTTAAGTTTAAAATCGGAGTTAATTATTCGACCAGGCTTGCATCGAACTTATATTCGGCCGAAGATCGAATAGTATCAGTGGCGTAGCATGCCTTCGCAGGGCCTCTTATCAAAATTTGTTTGGGGGCTCCCTTAAGAAGCAATATTTTATCACAAAATATAAAAATACATAAAAATAGAAGAATAGTTATTTATCATTCTAATGATTTTTCTATCTAATTTTCTATAATTTTCTGAATTTTTCATAAATGATTTCAGATAAAAATATCCTCCCCTTAGCTTTTTTTCGAAAAATTGAATTGATCTTTAGATTTTCTAAAGTTTCTGTCTCTAGAAACAATAGTGACTGGTCTGGTAGAAATTTTGTCCTAAAGTTTTTACGTATTTTTTTTTTAATTTTAATATTGAATATCATCGTATTCGTGAAGCACATACAAAGTTAAAAAAACTTTTTCAAATATTTTGCAGCAGAAATAAATTCTTTTAAAGCATTAGTTTACAAGTTGAGGTTGAATACCTCTTGATAACAAAATGAAAGGCTAACTACGTCCAAATTATTTATTTTTTTATGAATCATTGTTTTGCTTTAGAGTTTTCATCAATTTCAGCTTACGCTCGTTGAGCCCCTCTGGCCCGGGGCCCCGTATTTTTGATACGGCTGATACGGCGGTAGCTACGCTCCTGCTCAATATTCAAAGAATACATTATTGTTATAGTTATGTCATTTAATATAAATCATTTAACGGCTACGTGCATGAGTTATATGTATATACAATGAAGTCATTTATTATATTCAAAGCCTTTACTAAATAAAGAGCTACCTTAGGTTTTTTATCGCAGAAAATACAAACATTATTTTTGGTCTTGAAAATTAAAAGTTTACTTTTAGAAGCAAATTATAATTCTGACATGTAGACTCCGACTAGTCTCTTTCTTAATTTTATTTATTATAATCGGTTCAACACATTCTAAACGAAAGGATTTTAATTCGTGTTAGAACACATCCACTGGTTTCTTCATATTTTTTCGCGTTTTTTTAACAATTTATGAATTTTCAATTATATTGGCCATGATATGAAAAGATGGAATATTTTATCAAGATTTGAATCTAATAACGAAATAACATTAAAAATATTTAAGCCTACTAGAGTTTGCACACTACAATTATTTTATTATTGGTTTTCCATTGTAATATTCTACTACTACTAATCTAAAACCACTGATCTTTCAAATGCTATAAATATTTAAAAAATTGTTAAGAATTAGAAAATTATTGACATGAATTTGGAAATTTAAAATTAGACGCCACTACTGTAGTAGAAAAATCAATCCCATTTTAAAACTCGTCACAGGAAGGTAATACCCTATTTTGACAAACTTTGGGAATTCATATTCAAGATACTGAAAGTTTGTTCAAAGTTTCATCGAGTATTGGACATTATTATTAAACAAATTAAATCTTGTTTCTTCTGATGAATTAATATGTTCCAAATTTATTTTGCTACAATAGGAGTTTGCAATGATATTGATCAATTAAAAAAAAGCTTTATAATTTGTTTAGATAAAAAAGACATATCAGAAATTCAGAATAAACAAATTTTAAAATACTAAAATTAAAGTGATAATTGTTTCAAATTTTTATTAAAAAATACGTTTTATTTTATTTTTTCATTTGTTCTAACGTTGAAAATATTCACCAATATTTCATGTTTGATTTTCAAACAAAATTAAGTTTTATGTATTTTTTGTTAATTTTATATGATTACGACTAAATTATAATTATACCTTTAAATTAATACTTTACTTTTCTACCTTTTGTATGATTTCATGATTTAAAGCCATAAAATATAAATTAGTTGAAGTTCGTTTGCTAATTGTGATAAAATTTATTAAAATTGTTTTAGCCAATAGTAAAACAGCGTGTAAATGACTATTAACGTTTATTAAACAAAATTAGATAAATTAAAAATTGAGTACCACGGTAGGGCCCCATCGAAAGACTTTGCCACGGGCCCTGGAGGGTCAAGTTACGCCACTGGTTATACTAGAGTACTTCCACCACATATCTGTTGTTATCAAATTCTAAATTCACAAAAGTCTCTGAGTCGTGTATTGTGTAAAGACTTTACTCAGACAATTGCAACATATCAAATAAACTTGTAAAAGACTAAAGCTATGCAGTGGTTCTAAAGTAGTGATTTTGTGTCGAGTACTTGAGATTTGCTGCAAAGGATTTTTAACATGTAAGTGCAAAGCATGTTTTATACAAAGCGAGTCAAAGAATATTCTTCTGGAATTATATACAGGCATTTATCATACCATATCTGTTGCACCTATAGCGTTTTAAATATTCAATATTTAACTTATATATATATATATATATATATATATATATATATATATATCATTAAGTTTTTCTTAATGTAAAGCATTTACATCAAATAATTTATTTTGAGATTTGATTTATAAATCTTTATTTCGATACAATATTGTTTGTCATCTTCAATAAAACTATGATTTGAACAGAAAGAAATAATAAGATATTACTTATAATTTATTTTCTGAACAGAGTTTATAATTATTGACCGAGTTCTTATTACATGCTACTTTTTATGCTTGTATTAATAATATTTCTTATTAATTATATGTTTAATGCTTGTTTTTCATATTAAATGAAATAAATAAATAAAAATTTATTTGAAGATGCTTTGAGAACTTGTCCCTTTCTTATCCGATATGATTTACAAAGCAACCTGTATATATTTTTGTGGAATATTTTCTGGCTTGTGCATTATTATTATTTTGCATGCATATATCTGCTGAAAATAATGTTAATATTTGAGTCAATATAATTTTTTGTTACTTTATTAATTTTTAATGCATAAAATACAATTTATTTTTGGTTTATTCATCTACAACTAATATGCAAATAAAAGATTTTTAAATTAATTTGGCAGACATATGCGTAAAAAACTATGTTCTTATTTAATTTGTTGTGGGGAAAACATATTGATTCAGTTTTTTTTATTTATTTATACATGTGCCTTTTCTTACATGTTCTATAATTCAATAAGTTTTGTATTTCTCGTATGTGTCAAAGTCATTGAAAGTAATTTATATTATTACAATTCCATTAATAGTCAATCAGAAATTCTTTTGTTCTATAACAACACTATGAGCTGATTTTGTGTAGAGTTCAGAATTATTATATATTAAATTTTTGTTATCAAATTATTAGTTAACCAATACAGCTTTTTGTGTGCATCGATAACTTGTTTGTTGATGGGGCCTATCACCCCTTCTTAGGTAACTCCTAACTTGATGGTATTTTGCTACAAATTTCAAATTACAAATTTACTTTGTTTCACAAATCTCTTTCTTATAACACCTCTTTTTCATTATTCTTAGGAAAAATGTTTAAAATTACATTCCCAGTATCAAGAATCATGTGTTTTCCCTGTAGCGATATTGACTGCATGTACATTCTTATTTATGGATAACGCGATTGTTGTTTTTGATCAAATTATTTCAAATACTCAATACGACTCACCATATTGATAATTAATCGCAGCTTTTAAAAAATTTTAACTGTACTTTTAATTTAAATTTATTCAATTATATTGCTGAATTGCTTAATGATAGATTTTTATTCTTTTATTCTTAAAAACGATTTTGATCAAGACATGCAATCAAAGTGACAAAGTGTTGACTTGAATGAATAGACAAAATATAATTTTGTTTACAAGTTTATTATTCGATTCAAGTTGTAAAAATTATTTAACTCAATTTCTAAAGGATGACAGTTTTGAAGTTTTTGATGTTCAAGTTTTTGAACATTTTTTATTATATTTTATTTTACAAGTTTTATTGAATTATTTTTATGGCTTTTTCCAATAACTTGATTAATTAAATAATTTCTTCAAGTATTTTTTTTGTAAATCCTTTCAGATAATTTTTTTTTCTAAGTCCAAGTTTTCTGAAACCTTTTCGATTAATACAGACAAGTTATTTATGCATGCTATATTATCCCAAAGCCAACATTCGAATGAATGAGACCTATATTGAAAATTTCATAACGAGAAAATTTTATTGGGGCAAAGTTAAAAATTTTAACTAAGTCCCAGTAGTTTTCTCTCGTTGTGAAAATTTCAAAGTGGACTTTATTTCATTGGAGTGAAATAATTAAAAATAAAATAATAAAAATTTGATTGCATGTCTTGAGCAAATTTGTAAACAATTTTGATCAGGACATGCCACCAAGTTTGAAAGAGTTGACTTCATTCGAGTGTTGGCTTTGGGAATTGGTGTGAGGGAACACTAAAAAACATAAAAAAAGTTTCAACGCTGAACAGAAAAAGAAAAACTTGTCTAGGACTCAATGGGTTTTTTGGCCTCCGGTTTTTCAGGGGCATCCAAAATTGGCCAAAATCGAGACTTTCAAATGCAATTTTAAGACTCTTAATGAATGAAATTAATAATATTAATGAATGCATTGTGTAGACTAAAATACAATCTTTACACCAAACCGAAAAAATTGCAAATTTATCATCGTCTTCAGTGTTAAAATCAGCTTCAAAGTTGGCAATTTTTCAAACTTCAATTTGGTCATAGGGGCAGAAGAACTTTTTTTCCAAAAACTGATTCCATATTTGGTATCAGCGCCTCGAAAACTATCAGAATCAAAACATTTTGAAAATTGCGAAAAAAAAATTTCATATCATTAGTAAAATTTTGATTTTGCAACCAAAGATTTGGATTTTTTAGGGGATGTATGTGGATTTATCCAAAAACGGATAATATTTTCGAAATCAGAGTCCCAAAATCAATCGAAACCAATCAAAATATTTTAAAAATCGCGGAAAAAAGCCGATTTTTTAAAAAAAAAATGGATTTTGCAACCAAAGATTTTGATTTTTCGCGGGGTGTATGTAGGTTTATCCAAAAATAGATAGCATTTTTGACATCAGCGTCCAAAAATCTTTTAGAATCAGTCAAAATATTTCCAAAATAGCGAAAATAAATCTATTTTTTTGCTAAAATTTCGATGTTGCAACCAAAGTTTTTGTTGCTTTCCGTTGGCCCTGAAAGCTCATCAAACAGGATAATTTCGTCCTTGGCGTAATAAAAAATCATCCAAAAATTTTGTCCAATAAGTTCTTAATCATAAATTTCTTTTAGTATAGGGGAGACCCAGATTTTATGGTTCCTGTTCCTATAAGTGCATAAGTACCTGTAATAAGAATAAATATTTATTCTAAGGATATACAATTAAAATAAGATTACTTGTTACTTAATACCAGACTAGTAACAATAAGTAAGCTTTGAATATTTTATTTGAAAATAAATCCACAAAAATTTAGTGAAAAAATAAAAACATTCGAATAATTTGTAGGTAAGTACAGCCGAATAGTTACATCATTTATGTTAATCGAATAACTTGATATCGTATCATTTCCAAAGTTTAAAAAAAAGCTCTTAAAACAATCCATGGATAGTATTCATGGATTCAACTTCAAATAAATCATTTATTATAATCGAATAATTTGATATCATCACTGTAGTTATAACAAAAGCATGAATCTTTGCTTTTAATATAGTTTATGATTTATAAATCTAAATTTTATCTATTTTTTACTAATATAAATAAATTGAATTGCCTAGAACAAAGTTTTCAAGTTGTTTGATAAAATACAGTACACAGACTTTTGTTTTTGTACTAATTATAGTTTGTACTAAATTCTAGTAAATTTGATATAGTTTTTACTTATGTAAACAAATTAACGTGCCCGAAAAGAAAATAAGTATTGATTAATAAATATCTTGAACAAAATCACCGCTTAATAAATCTATTCGTGCCAAATGCAATTCCAATAAATACCATATTCAGAGCGTCACAGTAACAATGTTTGTATAAAAACTGAAAGACTCTGGTAGCAGCTACTCAAACTTACCCGCACCTGCAAAATACACAAATTATTATTGAATTTAGTTGATTATACATACATTATTAAATGTCATTGTTGATGCGTCACCAAATATTCAAATATTCATTCAAAGCTGTCTTTGTGTGCAATGCAACGCTCCAGCGAAGCACAGAATAGTGGAATAGTCCTTGTTTGCATCTTTATGTTCATTCAAATTGTAACTATTCTTTGTCAATTTGTTGTTCAAATTGTAACATTTTTTCAAGTAAAAGAAATAAAATTATGCATTTAAAACAAAAAATGGCTTTCATGGAAAAGTTATTTTGCTTTAAAATTCTTCATGACATGATGATTGTGGTCCAATTTACACAATACTATCTATAAATTGAAGTGAATTAGCAGATGATAATGATATCAATACGACTTCAAATTAAACGATCCGTATAAATGTACTCATAGTAATTTACAAAATGAATTAACAGTCATTATTTTTTACTTTCACAACTTTTTACTATTACTTTCGATTATTTCTTCTGCACAATGACCGCCAGCCGCTCGTCCGTGTTCGACGACGTCCCTATGTCTTCTTCCAGCAATCGCCACGTTGAAAATGAACTCTCGCAATGACAACTCCCTCTCCGAACTCCTATAGTTGCAAAGCATAGATGTGCAAAAGACTTGTATTGCAGACGTGCGACCAGGGCCATGCCAGGGTACGTGACCGCCTGCGTGCGAGCATATAAATGCCGCCCTTAAAAACAGCATAATAGGAAAATATTTAATATGCTCTCACAAAAAAATTCGACTTTTCAAGTCTTTCTGAATCGTTTCGAAACCAACATTTTGAAAAAAAAAAGTGTGTACATGAGCCCAGTGGCGGATTAAGCTTTCTGCCGCCCTAGGCCCTATCCGTTCTGGCGCTCTTTTTAATAGACAAAATTTTACTTTTTTAATTAAACAATTTATTTTAAATTATTTGGATATAATTTTTAACTTTGCGTTGGGTAAGTTATAGTAATTGCAAAAGAATCGAAAATGTTTTTTTTTATATTCACGTTTCAAGGCCCTCTGAACATTTTGGGATTCTTCAAAATTGATACGAAGACGTTCTGATTAGGTTTTCGCTAAGGCTGGTCTAGCCGTTTCGAAGATACGAAGCAAAACACCATGTGTAAGGTCGTATTTTTGTAGAAAGTAAGCCGACTGTTGATCCATCCATATTTCATTACTTCATTATTAGAAATTATCTACTAGGGCTGACTTATTACAAACTTCCCGAAGAAGCAGTTTGTTTGAAAACTTAGAGTTTTTTTTGCAAAGCAATGTTAACAAAATTTGTACTTATTATTAATATTCTTAAAAAGTACCTGATAATTTGATGTGCGTATGTTCTATGATCATTTTTTACTACCAAGTATTATTTGCATAACTTTTTTCTGGATCTTCACAACCGCTGAACCTGCCTTCCCAAAAATTGGCTAATTTTCATTTTGACAATATGAGTAAAATGTTTTTTAAATCATTCAAATTGGGCGCTCCGTTCGCTCAAAACCCGAACTTCTATTTTTGGCATTTTTTGCCTCGCATCTTCGAAATGGCTGAACATGCCTTTGCCCAAAACTAATCAGCACGTCTCCCTATCAGTAGGAATCGAATGCTTCTTGAATTATGCAAATCAGTAGATCCGTGCTCTCGAAATCGTGGACAAAAATTAGTATTTGTCCTAATCGCATACATACATATTACTTACATCCAATCATACGCATACACAAGCATCCATTTTTCTAAGGCATACGAACCTTTGAAACGTAAAGATATGCAAAAAAAATATGTTCGTTCTTTTTGCGACTACTATAACTTACCGCGCGAGAAGTTAAAAATGAAAACAAAATTTGTACTAATTATTAAAATTTTTGTAAAATAATTTGATGTGCAAATCTACACTGATCATTTTTGACCACCAAATGACACTTTTTTGGATCACCAAAAACGCTGACCCTGCCATCGCAAGAATTTAGTCAATTCTTCATTTCGTCGCACAAATAAAATGTTTTGAATTTTTCAATCAGATAGAGAATGCGCCTCTAAAAATTTTAATAGCTATTTTTTATCATTTTGCCCCCTATTCCAAAATGAGTAAAACTGTCTTTACCAAAAGCTAATGAGCACATCTTCCCGACAATTGAATAATTCGATCGGTCGATTCGTCTCAAAAACGTCAACAAAAAAATGTAACCGCAAATACACAATCATACATTTATTTTTTTTAAGATATGCCATAATGTTTAGAAGGTTTTGAAACGCGAATATTTATAAACAATTTTATTTACATTTCGTTTTTCGAATTACTATGACTTACCCGTGAAGGGAATGCAAATTGCTAGTAAAAAATGATCAATGAACATAAGAAAGCCAAATTGGCAGATATTTTAATTTAGGTTCACTTTTATAGATGTCATTTTGAAGAAAAAACTAGTGGGATGCATGGCATCGTGCCTTAAGGTAAATTGCTGGAACTTCCCGTACCGTAACAAAATATTCAAGGAATATTAAATATTTTCAAATAGATTATTATAAATACTGTAGCATAGTCTAATATTTATAAGAATTATATAAACAAAATTGCGAAGTTGAAATTATTTGTTTAAAGTGTATTAGAACTTCAGTCAGAATTAAAATTAAAATCTGAATTACTTTCAATATACAAAATTTTTTTTTTTTGAAACAATTTTTTTTTTTGAAAAGCAATTATTTTGTTAAAACAAGCAGAAAGTTTTTTGAATCATTCAAATCGGACGCTTAGTTCTCTTAAAATCTGCTATTTTTAGCACACTTAGCTCTGTATCTCCGAAACCGCTGGACCTGCTTTTGCCAAAAACTAATCACCCCGTCATTACAAATTGAATGTTTTTTGGATCATTCAAATCGGATGTTCCGATCTCTCAAAAACTCGATTTCTTTTTTTCTTAAGGCAAGTTGCAAATACTTCCTGATAATTGTAAATAACTATAAGTATTGATATTTAGCTATTTAAATGTTATTATAAAAAGTTTAATTTAGTTTCTTGATTTATTAGTTTAATTGTTCCATCTCAAGCAGATATCAGATGAAGATATGCTCGCAAAATAGTAGGAACAGAGTTTGTCAAAGTACTAGTGGTTCGTATTTGTAAAAACAATTAATTTTGCTTCTTTTGCTGGTTTATTGATACCGATAATTAATTAAATAATGAAGATTCTTAAACACAGTCACTGTGCGATGAACAACAATTGTGTAAAGACTTTATTTACTCAGGAAAATCGGCTTTTAGTTTTAAAATATATAAACTTGTATATTTAAAAATGTACGTTACAAATCACTTCAAAAGAAAAGCAATAAAGTGTACTAAAAAACGAAAGTTTGTGAAAGAAAATGTAATATATTTTATACCAAATATATTTATTTTCATAATCAATAATTAATTTATGAACAGATGTAATTTTATTGGATTTATTCATTAACTTCCCGTAGGGCAAGTTATAGTAATCGCAAAATAATCGAAAATGAAAATTTTAATATATCTTAACGTTTCAGAGGTTTCTGAACATTTTGGCATACTTTAGAACAAATGGATGTATGTGTGTGTGTGTATGTATGTACGTGTGTGTATGTATGTGCGGATATAAATTTTCGTCGACGATTTCAGGAACACGGATCAACCGATTTGAATCATTCAAAAAACATTCGATTCGTATTGATAAGGAGACGTGCTGATTAGTTTTTGGCGAAGGCAGGTCTAGCCGTTTCGAAGATACGGGGCAAAAAGAGAACGGAGCGTCCGATTTTAATAATTCAAAAAACATTTTACTTATATTGACAAGGTGAAGAACCGATCAAATTCTCATGAAGGCAGGTCTAGGGGTTTCGGAGACCTAATGAAAAAAGTAAAAAAAAAAGACATTTGGCGGTCAAAAATGATCATTAGACATATGCACATCAAATTATCAGATATTTTATAGAGATTTTAACAATAAGTATAAATTTTGTTTACATTCCTATGGGTTCCGTAACAATGTTCACGCGGTAGACGGCGACGCGGCGCTTACGCGCTTTTATATTTTGTCTTTATGCAAAGCAGTACGATTGCTAAAAAAGGTTTAGATCTTCAGATATTTTATAGAGATTTTAACAATAAGTATAAATTTTGTTTACATTCCTATGGGTTCCGTACCAATGTTCACGCGGTAGACGGCGACGCGGCGCTTACGCGCTTTTATATTTTGTCTTTATGCAGTTGAAGCAGTACGATTGCTTTGAAAAAAGGTTTAGATCTTCCAAAATATGTAAAAAAAATAATATAAAGAAAAAAAATTTTTTTTTTCAAAAAAAAAAATATATATATATTTTTTTTTCAAAAAAAGTAATTTTTTGTCCAATTTATAGTTTCGAATTAAAAGGCGGTTAATTTTGAAATTTCAGTTCGTAAATTGTATTTGAAAAAGAAAAATCGATCAACTCATTCGTGCCGTATTGAAAGTCCGCTGTATATATCTAAAAAACCACCATCGTAAAAATCAGCCAAAATCGGCCGCATTTAATGCGAGATCGAATCAAAAACAGGCAACTCTAAGCTCTGTTCACAAATAATTTTTAAGTGTATAAACTTGGTGTAAGTGGCAAGTTGCGTGAACTCTTCAACATATGTAAGTAATCCACTTAAATATAAAAAAAATATTAATTCAAGAGTACATTGCAATGTGAAAAACTATCGCAATTCTTGCCTGTTCATGTTGTTTGTTAGGTGTGAATGCACCTTCATGTGCATTCATACCATAGAACATCTTTTGACATTTTTGTTCCTGAGAAATGTATGGGCACTGGCAGTCCATGTATATAAGGTCTATGGTTAAAACAGGTAAAATAATTGGAGGGAATTGGCAAAGCGGGCGCTGAGGATCCCTGGTAATAATGTATATCAAATTATTACTAAGAAAAATGTAATTTAGATATCATAATTACTAAAAACCTATTAAAATATAATACGAAATTATAAAAATTGTAGGAAACATTATTGGAACAATTAAAAAAAATCCAAGGTAGTATTGTACTGTTACCACGGATACTATATATTATTTTTTTCTGAATTTGTTGTACCGTTTAAAAGACTCCAATTTCCAATTTAGTGTGGAAATTGAGACTCATCATTTTATTTAAAGCAGTTAAGAAAATTTAACATCACTCATATTGTTGTACAGTAGAACCTCGATTATTCGGACTAATTGTTGTCGATAGGCATCCGGATAATCGAAAATCCGGATAATCCAAATTATGAAGAATGATGTTTTGTTTATCAAAAATAACAAATACATACATAGATGAGATTACACATTCTCACAATTAGATTACATTATACATATTATATTCAGGAGGTACGTAAAGTATCAATGAAGAAGAAAAGTTACGAATAATTTGTTGATCGTTTTTGTAAAAACCAACAGAATAGAGCTTCTTCTAAGAGTTATTTTTTCGGTCTTTTCGTCATTTTCCGATTTTCACTCCCCTCTTTACTATCTATCTTGCAAGTGTACGATAAAATTGAATCGGCATTATTTTTAATATCGCCTATAGTGGATGTACTGTACTTATACCTATCAGCTAACTTACGAACGGTTTCGCCTTTTTTTAATAATTCTATTATATTTATTTTATCTTTAAGGGATAACAACACCCTTTAAAAATGTATATATGCACGTGAAAACTAAGAATGTATTAATGTATATATCACGTCAGAACACACTAGTAAAATTGCAAACGAACGCCATTATGTCCGGACAATCGCGAATCCGTATAACTGAGGTCAGGATAATCGAGGTTCTACTGAATATGCATTTGGTGGTGTGGAGAGTAATTTAAAAAAATATACTTATTATTTTTAGGTAAACTGTATATATTAGTAGAGGATTGTAAAAAATTGTAGACGTGGGTACAGGACAACGTCTGTCGGATCCTCTAGTATATATATTAAAATTTAATTTATTTTTTTATGTAATTTATTTATCGACATCCAGGTAGAATTTTCCCAACGTTGTATTCTCCTCGGGAAATTGTTTTCTCCATTCGCCTTTAAAGTATATGACGTTCAACAGCACCATAAACATCCGCTGGAGCAAAATAAATTTGTCAATATGTGATCAAATAAAAATCAATTTTATTAAAAATTCACCACCTACCGTGGTTGACCAATTCTGTAATGTGTCCCCTTGTAACATTGGCGACCCACTGATTCATAATGGCAGCACTATCGTATTTGCTGACAGTACCATCACTGTTATTTTTATTTATTCCATTTGTGAAATCTATAGACACGATATCCGAGTCGTAGAACATTTTAGCAATCGCGTTGAAGCGCTGCCTTGGCTGGATCATGTGGGAAATGTAAATCCTGGTGTCGAAATCTAGATGGTAGGCAGGATTCTTGGTCTGGAGGAATAAATAGTGATAAAAATATAAGTAATATTAATAATGTTTGAATGTATTCAACCTTTAGTACTATAATTTTTCTTGCAGTAATATGAATTTGAGAAATATATAATAATCTTTACAGCCATAAAAAAAGCTAAAGTTATGCAACGTATATAACCACTTAGATTTAAAATTGGTTAACACAAGATTTTAAATTTATGTATAGCATAGTATTACAGTGTGTATATATTTACTTGCGTTCTTATATATACCAATAACTTTTTAATGTTTGTGTATGTGTGTATGTGTTTCGACACATATCTAGTATGGTATTTTCACATTTCTAAAAATAAATTTTTAAATTTTCTATATTTTGCAAATTGGTTTTATTTTATTATGAACACCATTTAAGCTGTTTGAAGAATATTTTTATAATTAACAATTGTATACGTAATTTTGAATTGTGTAGTTTATTATATTATGATCGCAGTAAATTTAAATTTGAAACTTGTTTAATAAATGAAAATTTTGTTTAAAGTTTTGTTTTATTGTAAAACTTATACTAACTGATCAAATCAATATGTAATCACATAGATTACTATACTAAATTTTTTATAAAATTAGTCTTAAGTAGTTATAAAATAATTAATTATTGAAATACACATGTAAAATTTGTAATGATCAATTAAAATAATCATAAAATGTAAAATGTAGTATTTATTATATCTTATTCATTTAATTGTTTTTCAACTTTGCAAAGGAGTGGTTTGTTTTCACTAGATAATTCAAATTGCTTATTTTGTGTTTTCTCACAGAATGTCATTTGATTTTGATTATTTAAAATAAAGGAAATT
>NW_020537758.1:29740089-29785496 GCF_003426905.1 Ctenocephalides felis | reverse complement strand
TTTGAAATGAGTGAATAACCATAGATTAGTCTATTTGAAATGATCAAAGTCATAACTTATTACTGCATTGATCATAATGGAATTAGATTACAAAAATTGTAATGTATTTTATGAAATTATTCAAAATAATAAATCCTCGCCGAAAAACGAATTAATAAGTATATTAATGTTTATGATAACATCAACAAATATATTAATGTTTATAATACCTATACCCTATACGGTGTGTTTCTAACATATTCACTGAAATTGTGTGAAATGAAACACTCCAAATAAAGTTCAGTTAGTTTTATTCAAAACTTCCAATCAATGTATTACAGTATTTAAAATACAATTAGATTATATTAATTTATTCATACATTACAGTAATGAAAATGACTAAAATACATTAACATTTGTCTAATGTATGTATATATATATATATACGAGTATATATATATATATATATATAGTATAGTATATATAATAGAAACAGTAATATATTAAATTAAGTGATATTATAGCTAACAATAAGAAAAAAAAGTGCACCATTTAAAGAAATAATAGAAAGTATAATATTTAAACAAGAGAAAACATCGGTTTGACACATTAAATGTTTAAGGCACTCGACTAACATAAGGGTTTGGAAAAAAGCAAAGTCTATTGTCAACGCGTTTCTATCGAGTCAAAGCAATGACGCAGAGTTCTACCGAATCAAAGCAAAGGTATAAAGAGCTTAACCAAGATGCGGCAAGATGTTTGAAAACACCCAAACAGTGAAGAAACTGTTCTACACAATTGACTACATTAAAGAGTGCACTCAATAAGTATCCCTATTAATAACACAAGAAATTTTTAAAATGTAGACATGTTTAAATATTTCTGTAATTTACGTTACAGCATAATGTGATTTGGCCGTAAAGTGGCTCATAATTAAATTAAAACAACAAATTAAATTAAATACAATATATTTATTCATTATTTCATTAACATCTAAGCACTTAACTATTTAATAAATCATAGTAGGCATCTTCTCTGGTGAAGAGACGGACGGACGGACGGACGGACGGACGGACAGCATAATTAGTAGATCAAATGATTGTTTTCACTCATGAGCAACTTGAGCGTTGAAGAGCACTTGGCTTGAAGTTGTTTACTCTATAAACGAAAACAATGAATTAGTAACAAGGTTCATAAAATATACTATAAAGAATAAATTACCTGATTAATCATGCAGCGGTGTCTTCCACGTAACCCCATTAAGACCTTCATAGTAAAACTCAACAAGTGGTTTTTATATTAACTGCCTAATTAAGTTAGTGAGGTTAGTCATGTTATTGAGTTAATAAGAGTTAAGTTAATCATGCATAATTATAGACAGTCATTGAAAAAAACCACTTGCGAGCCATTCACATGAATGAGTGTTCTTGATTTTAAGGCTTCAGGGCAGTAATAGTTGGATCGAGAAGATCTGCAAAAAAGAAAAAACAATATAGGAATGTTTGCATTTATACTGATATGGTTAAAGACATACCTGGTAACATGTTTCTGGAAAGATTCCTGGTGAAGTGAGTCAGCGTGCAGAGCAGCAGTGGTTGAAAGTACCTGGAAAAAATAAAAATGTTATTTATTGTTCACATTTATACTGATTATGGATAAAAACGTACTTTTTAAATTATTTTCAGAGCGATTCCTGGTGAGGGGTCAGTGTGCAGAGCAGCAGTAGTTGAAAGGACCTGGAAAAAATAAACATGTTATTTATTGTTCACATTTATACTGATTATGGATAAAAACGTACTTTTTAAATTATTTTCAGAGCGATTCCTGGTGAAGGGGTCAGTGTGCAGAGCAGCAGTAGTTGAAAGGACCTGAAAAAAAATAAACATGTTATTTATGTTCACATTTATACTGATTGTGGATAAAAACGTACTTTTTAAATTATTTTCAGAGCGATTCCTGGTGAAGGGGTCAGTGTGCAGAGCAGCAGTGGTTGAAAGTACCTGAAAAAAAATAAACATGTTATTTATTGTTCACATTTATACTGATTATGGATAAAAACGTACTTTTTGAATTATATTCAGAGCGATTCCTGGTGAAGGGGTCAGTGTACAGAGCAGCAGTAGTAGAAAGAAACTGAAAAAAATAAACATTGTTTATTGTTCACATTTATACTGATTATCGATAAAAACGTACTTTTTGAATTATTTTCAGAGCGATTCCCGGTGAAGTGAGTCAGTGTTCAATTTTCACTCGATACTTGGCCATTCGATTCTCAACAATTTGCTTGATATGATTTTTGTGGCCTCCATTGTGATTTCATCTTGATGACCAGAAATAGAATGTAGAAATTTACTAGCAGTTTAAGAATTGCACTTGGTTTTATATGAAATGCATTAACATGAATTTCAAACAGTGAAAATTAAAATTTAATGTAATATGTCAAATCCACATTGCATAATCTCAAATGATTCAAACGACCACATTATTATTCAATAGTTGAATAGATTAGTGAATTAGTATTTGTTATTATTAATATTAAAACTACTGATGCTACCTAACTAATAAATTAACCCACATGCAAGACATATCGTGATCATTCGAATCATGAAATTCAATGCCTTAATGATTTTGTAAATTTCTAAAAGTTATAGTGACAACTAAAGTATTGATCAATTAATATCTTAAACAAAATCACCGCTTAATAAATCTATTCGTGCCAAATGCAATTCCAATAAATACCACATTCAGAGCGTCACAATAACAATGTTCGTATAAAAACTGAAGGACTCTGGTAGCAGCAAACGCAAACCTACCCGCACCTGCAAAATACACAAATTATTATTGAATTTAGTTGATTATACATACATTATTAAATGTCATTGTTGATGCGTCACCAAATATTCAAATATTCATTCAAATTGTAACTATTCTTTGTCAATTTGTTGTTCAAATTGTAACTTTTTTTCAACTGATTTTGAAAACTTATTTTGCTTTAAAATTCTTGATGACATTATGATTGTGGTCCAATTTACACAATACTTCTGATATATAAATTGAAGTGAATTAGCAGATGATAATGATGTAAATAAGACTTCAAATTAAACGATCCGTATAAATGTACTCATAGTAATTCACAAAATGAATTAACAGTCATTTTTTACTTTCACAACTTTTTACTATTACTTTCGATTATTTCTTCTGCACAATGACCGCCAGCCATTCAATTGTGAACTCTTGCCCAGTCAACAAAATAATAATATGTAGTTTTATTTAACAGTGGGCACCAAATGATGCAAAATAAAATAATTAGATAAAATATGTCCGGCGTACGTCTTAGACAGTAGTACGACTTGAGCAAAAACTACATAAATCGAGCACACGTTTTCAAAAAAAAACAAAAATGAGGAAAGGTTTCAATTAAATCTAAAACATCTCAAAACACGAAATGCAATCCGAGTGAATCCGCAAAGAGAAATATAATTAGCACAAGTGCAACGTACCAGGTGACTCGCAGGTCGCACCTACTCCACAGGCAGCGAAGGGTCAGGCCCGCTCGTCCGTGTTCGACGACGTCTCGATGTCTTCTTCCAGCAATCGCCACGATGGAAATGAACTATCGCAATGACAATTGACAACTCCCTCTCCGAACTCCTATAGTCGCAAAGCATAGATGTGCAAAAGACTTGTAGACGTGCGACTGCAGAGCGTGCACGTTCGCTCGGTCGAAGATGGCGTTTCAGGAACTCGAACGCCTCTTTTGTTTTGAAATCGAAACGACGTTTATTTGAATCTTCAATTTTAACAATAAGGGTTTTATGAATTAAATAACGATATTCCATTCTTTTAGTAAACTCTCTAAAAATTTACACTGCAATGAATTAGTCGTTGGTTATTGAAATAAATAAATTTGGTGTAGAATAAATTTTCTTTTTTTTTACTAACCTGTGTTTTACAGTACACTTGTTTGCATTTCCTTTCTCAGGTATAAAATTTGTTAAATATTTTTACATTTTTGAATATAGATATAAAATTTGTTAAATATTTTTACATTTTTGAATATACAGACAAGTTTTCACTTTTTTATTTATATATGACTCATATACATGAATACTTTTGAAATTTATCAACAAAAGCAATTTTCTAATAAAATCATAATAGTTTAGTGGAATTGCTTTTAAATTTTGATATAAAATTTAGTTTTACATTCCTGCAACACGTGAAGCCAATATTACATTTTTCTTTAAATTTCCTTTATTTTAAATAATCAAAATCAAATGACATTCTGTGAGAAAACACAAAATAAGCAATTTGAATTATCTAGTGAAAACAAACCACTCCTTTGCAAAGTTGAAAAACAATTAAATGAATAAGATATAATAAATACTATTTTTTACATTTTATGATTATTTTAATTGATCATTACAAATTTTACATGTGTATTTCAATAATTAATTATTTTATAACTACTTAAGACTAATTTTATAAAAAATTTAGTACAGTAATCTATGTGATTACATATTGATTTGATCAGTTAGTATAAGTTTTACAATGAAACAAAACTTTAAACAAAATTTTCATTTATTAAACAAGTTTCAAATTTAAATTTACTGCGATCATAATATAATAAACTACACAATTCAAAATTACGTATACAATTGTTAATTATAAAAATATTCTTCAAACAGCTTAAATGGTGTTCATAATAAAATAAAACCAATTTGCAAAATATAGAAAATTTAAAAATTTATTTTTAGAAATGTGAAAATACCATACTAGATATATGTCGAAACACATACACACATACACAAACATTAAAACGTTATTGGTATATATAAGAACGCAAGTAAATATATACACACTGTAATACTATGCTATACATAAATTTAAAATCTTGTTTAAATATACGTTGCATAACTTTAGCTTTTTTACGCCCGTAAAGATAATTATATATTTCTCAAATTCATATTACTGCAGGCTAAAATATCAGACAAAAGTTGGAAATTTTGAGACTACTCTCCCTTCCTGATAGTTACCAGAGCAACAGGGAACGTGCAAAAAAAATTATAGCTTCACTAAAGGTTGAATACATTCAAACATTGTTAGTATTACTTATATTTTTATTACTATTTATTCCTCCAGGCCAAGAATCCTGCCTACCATCTAGATTTCGACACCAGGATTTACATTTCCCACATGATTCAGCCAAGGCAGCGCTTCAACGCGATTGCCAAAATGTTCTACGACTCGGATATCGTGTCTATAGATTTCACAAATGGAATAAATAAAAATAACAGTGATGGTACTGTCACCAAATACGATAGTGCTGCCATTATGAATCAGTGGGTCGCCAATGTTACAAGGGGACACATTACAGAATTGGTCAACCACGGTAGGTGGTGAATTTTTAATAAAATTGATTTCTATTTGATCACATATTCACAAATTTATTTTGCTCCAGCGGATGTTTATGGTGCTGTTGAACGTCATATACTTTAAAGGCGAATGGAGAAAACAATTTCCTGAGGAGAATACAACGTTGGGAAAATTCTACCTGGATGTCGATAAATAAATTACATAAAAAAATAAATTAAATTTTAATATATATACTAGAGGATCCGACAGACGTTGTCCTGTACCCACGTCTACAATTTTTTACAATCCTCTACTAATAAATACAGTTTACCTAAAAATAATAAGTATGTTTTTTAAATTACTCTCCACACCACCAAATGCATATACATCAATATGAGTGATGTTAAATGTTCTTAACTGCTTTAAATAAAATGATGAGTCTCAATTTCCACACTAAATTGGAAATTGGAGTCTTTTAAACGGTACAACAAATTCAGAAAAAATTAATATATAGTATCCGCGGTAACAGTACAATACTACCTTGGATTCTTTTTAATTGTTCCGATAATGTTGCCTACAATTTTTATAATTTTGTATTATATTTTAATAGGTTTTTAGTAATTATAATATTTAAATTACATTTTTCATAATTTAATATACATTATTACCAGGGATCCTCAGCGCCCGCTTTGCCAATTCCCTCCAATTATTTTACCTGTTTTAACCATAGACCTTATATACATGGACTGCCAGTGCCCATACATTTCTCAGGAACAAAAATGTCAAAAGATGTTCTATGGTATGAATGCACATGAAGGTGCATTCACACCTAACAAACGAACATGAACAGGCAAGAATTGCGATAGTTTTTCACATTGCAATGTACTCTTGAATTAATATTTTTTTTTATATTTAAGTGGATTATTTACATATGTTGAAGAGTTCACGCAACTTGCCACTTACACCAAGTTTATACACTTAAAAATTATTTGTGAACAGAGCTTAGAGTTGCCTGTTTTTGATTCGATCTCGCATTAAATGCGGCCGATTTTGGCTGATTTTTACGATGGCGGTTTTTTAGATATATACAGCGGACTTTCAATACGGCAACGAATGAGTTGGCCGCCTTTTAATTCAGTACACGTTTAATGCGACAGCTATTTATTACGACCACTTTTTGTTATTGCCGCTTTTGAAATTGTTGTTTTTTTCCCTTTGGCCGCCCCTGCAGAGCGTGCACGTTCGCTCGGTCGAAGATGGCGTTTCAGAAACTCGAACGCCTCTTCTGTTTTAAATTTTTTTTTTATTTTATTAATGGCATTTGACCGTGTGGTCATTTAGCCTCTTATTACAAAATAATATTTTACAAATTTATAACTTTCAGAGAAATATACATATGTTACAAATTGTTTACAACATAAGATTGTGACTTAATTCATAAAACCTTAATAACTAATACTTAATAACTATAATTTAATGTTACATTTTTGTAAAAAATAAACAAAAATTTTATATATATTTTCATCATTAGTGGAAAAGTCTATTGTGGTGTTAATAGGAAAAATAAAATTATATTTATACAGTTCTTCTAGTAGGGATGTTCTTTGACTAGCATAGAGTTTGCACTTCCAGAAGATCAAGGTCAAGATTGTGTATTTCCAAACCGCACGAACAGAAGGGATCTACTGCCATACCTATTCTAAAAAGATGAGATTTGCAAAATGTGTGTGCAGATCTAATACGATTGATAATGGTTATTTTGTTTCTGTTAAACCTGGATTTGGCAAACCATGTACTGAAAGACACTTTTGGTTTGCAAAATTTAAATAAGGTTCGTTTTCTGCCTTCCATATTATATTCATTTTGTCATAACCTTAATCCTTGTTTCCTTATCCAGCTTTTAAGATCAGTCGCAGGAGCCTTTCTTGAAGGAAAAACTGATAAACAGGCTTCTTTTGCAAGTCCATCCACATATTCGTTTCCACGAATGTTGGAATGCCCTTTCATCCATACTAATTTGAACTCATATTTATTTGCTAAGATGCTTTCTATTTTGTGGATAGTGTCAAATATTAAAAAATTGCAATTTTGTTTAGGATGGTTTAGAGCCAGAAGTGCAGATTTACTGTCAGTTAGGATTATTGTTTTTGAAATCTTTTCTTGTATAACGAAGTCTAAGGCAGCATTAATACCTGTAAGTTCTGCCGAAAAGACTGAGGCAAAACCCGGTAAATTGAATTGTAAAGGTTTATCTCTATTAGGTACATACACAGCACATCCAACTTTATTTTCTAACTAGGAACCGTCAGTGTAGATAACCGTAAAATCTTTCCATTCCGTACCTAACCAATTGTCAAACTCCCAGTTTATTATATTTTTGTTAGAATTATGTGTTGTATAATTGAAATCATTCAACCCTATATATTTCTTGGGAAATGAGTATTTCCAAGAATGACTATGATACGGAATTTTATCATTTGTAATTATTATGTCTTCTAGAGGTTTCAAATTATAAAATCCAGTTATTAATGGAGGTGTAGGTCTGTTTTTCCAATAGTTTGCTCTAAAATGCAGATCAGCTAAATCTTTCAATTGCTTCGGGATTCGAGCTGAATCCGAGTTGAATTTTTTAATTAAAAATTTATTGGTTAATATGTGTTTCCTTATATTTAATGGAGCTTCCCCGGCTTCTGCTAAAACGGCAATGCGAGGCGTTGACCTTATAACTCCCAAACACAATCTTAAAGCCGAGAGTTGAGCCTTATCTAACAATCCTTGTACATTAGTTGAGATTCCTCCGTAAATGATGTATCCGTAATCAATATGAGATCTAATTATGGATTTGTAGATGGCCAAACATGAACTTGGGTGAGCTCTTCAATCAGTCCCAACTAATCTTCTAATGATGTTCTTACCTACTTCACATTTTATGATCAGCGCCCGGAAGGTCATCTTTTTATCAAAGGTAACCCCTAAAATTTTCACACTATCGTATATTTTACAGATCCAATTCCCCATATTAATTTCTTGAGGGTAAAGGAATTTTCTGTGCCTGATGAACAGGATACCCTTTGTTTTGATCAAGGAAAGGTTTAGGTGGTTGGACCTCATCCATTCTGAGACCCCTGAGATCGAACACTTCATTTTGTGAATGCATTCCTCAAGCGAGTTGCAAGAAATATACAAAAATAAATCATCAGCATATTGTAGTTTCCTAACATCGTCTTGAGTTTCTGCAGAAAAGTCCGTCATGTAAATATTAAATAATAATGGACTCAATATCGATCCTTGTGGTAAGCCTGTTAGAGCTACTCTGGGACCTATTAATTATTTTTGTTTTTTACATATAGTAACCTATTGGTTAGTAAAAGAATTATAACTTTTATAATATTATGGGGAATATTCAACTTCTTAAGTCTATTCAGTAAAATACTATGATCAACATTATCGTAAGCCTTGTGTATATCCGTCGCTAACAATAGCAGGTATCTATTATTTGAATTGGATATATGAATGTCATTGGATAAAGTACTTAAAAGATCACTTGTGCCTTGACCTCTTCTAAAGCCAAATTGTTTATGATTGAAAAGAGACTTGTTTTCTAAATACCACTCCAGTCTATTCTTGACGATGGCCTCAAATGTCTTGTTCAAACATGATAATAAAGAGATAGGTCGGTAGGATTCTATCGACAAAATATCTTTATTCGGTTTCAAGATGGGAATAATTATAATTTTTTTCAAATCTTCTGGAATCCAGCATGTAGAAAGAATTGAGTTAAATACTTCTATGATTAAATATTTTAATGCTATGGGGCTCTTCTTTAACATAATGTATGAGATATTATCCATTCCTGGCACTCTGTCTTTTTTATTTTTCAATATATTATCTAATTCGTAAAGTCTGATGGGAGAACTTAAGTCATCGGGATCTTTTTCGAGATTATTTGCAAAATTCAGATTGATTTCATTGGAAACAAAGTCTGAAACGAACATTTTTAGCATGTCTCCAAAGAGTGAGCTACAGACGAAATGCTTAGATGAGTTTCTATTATTTTTGTTGTTAAAAATTTTAACTATATTCCAAAGCTTTGATGTATTAATATTACTATTGAGCGACTTTGTAAAATCCATCCACGTTTTTCTCTTTTTGGATTTGAGATTTTTTTTTATAATAGCATTTATTTTTTGATACTCAATAAAATTGTTATAAGAAAACTCGTCTATCATCTTTTTGTACGCTATTTTTCTTTGCCTGACCTGATTTTCACATTCTTCGTCCCACCAGATAGCAAGTTTAAATTGTTTAATTGCCACTGTTTTACGTTCCTTGAAGTGTTTACTAGCTGCTTCGTTTATAATCTTGATAATGGCATCATATTAAGACTTATGATCCTCATGGAGTACCACTTTTTTCAACTTATCTTCTATTTCCCATGCATAATTATTCTAATTTGCCTCTTTAGTATTCCATTTTCTAGAGGGATATATATATAGTCTTTTACATCAAAATTAGACTTTAACGTAATGTTAATCGGCAAATGATCAGATCCTAAGCTGCCCGCATAAATGTCCCACTGGATTTTGTCATATAAATTATTGGAGGAAATAGTAAGATCTATTGGTTTTCCTTTCCTACTTGCCGTGCTGATAGTGGTTGGTCTTCCATCATTCATTATTGTGAGGTTTAGATCTTCAATAATGTTGTATAGAAACTCGCCTCCTCTGTCAATGGAGTCACTGCCCCAAGCTAAATTTTTGCAGTTAAAATCCCCTATTATGAGCATATGCATGGAGATAGTTTCAATTAAATCTTTAATATTCTTGAAATATTCCTTAGAGTTCGGCGCACAATAGATTGAAATGATACATACAGGATTTTCTAATTTTAAAATCACTGCACACATTTGGATAAGATGGCACTGAAATGGGTGGTTAATTTTCTCGCTTAATATGTTGTCTTTGACTAGAATGGCAGTACCGCCATAACCGTCAACTCTGTCTTCTTGGAAAATCCGATAACCTTTGATAAAATATTTGTGACCTTCTTTAAGCCAGGTTTCGGACAGACCTGCCACATGAATTTTATGAGACCACAGATAATGTTCTATACTACTCTTGTTTGCTAACATTGATCTACAGTTATATTGTAAAATGTTTATTTGTTTCATAATGAAAGGAGTACTGATTGATTTATTTTTGTGAACTCACAGGTAAATCCTTATTAGATTTTTACTTTTTTAAACTTGCAGGATCTATTTTGTGTTTAATTTTTACCATTTTGAGAAAAACATCACTTAACAAATTTTTCAATACGGGATCATTTGGATTATAGACGTCCTTTAGCAGCCTAATGAAATGATATAGGCCACCTGATGTGTTAGGATCTTCACTTTTCCTATTGGATTTTACTTCATTTTCTGAATCAGAATCTGATTTGTTTTTTAATCTTCTTCTAGGGTTTATAAAATTTCCCTTGTCAGCCAAATTTTCTTTACAAACAGGTTTTATGCTATGTCCGATTACAGCGCCATTCTTTTCTCTCTTGGTTGAAGGTGGAACTTGAGTCCTTTTAGGTTTATTAAATGTCTTGAAGTTAGCAATATAACACTGGTCTTCCTCCTCTTCCAGGTCCGATAGAACCATGAATTTATTGTTTATTAAAGCCCCACTCTGGTTAGAGTTCTTGATTTTCTGGCTAGAGTTCTTGATTGAGAGGGAAATCTTTATCTTTATTCAAGCTGCTAAGGTTAACTCTAACTGTTCACGAGTATTTATCGTTATCAAAGATTTTTTTTGCTTCGTAGAAAGATAAATTCTGTGTTGCCATTAATTCATTAATATTTTTATATCTTTTATAGATCCTGCAATCTTTATTATAAGCCTCGTGGTTATCTTTGCACAGGCAGCATAGATAGTTGGTATCTTCTAAACATACGTCTTTAATGTGATGACCTGCACATTTGGGACACGTTAGGTCGTTCCGTCATTTTTTCCGAACGTGGCCAAAACGACAATATTTGTGGCATTGGGTAATCTTCTTAATAAATGGGCTGACTGGGCATTTAACAGAATGTATACCTACCTTATCCGGCAGAATTGAACCTCTGAAAGATAATTTCACGCATTGCGAGTTAATTCTGCGCTTGTTGATGTTTTTTGGTACAAAACACTTTACATCTATTATCGGAATCACTGATTCTATCTCTTCTAATATTTCTTCTGCCGTGAGATTAATGTCTACATCAAAGATTATACCTTCCCTAATTAATAGGTATTTAGGAATGTAAGCTTTCAAATCATTAGCAGTAAAAAAATTATCGTCAAGAAGACTATTTGCTGTTTTACCATTCCTAAGAACCAGTTTGACTTTATTGTTACCAATCACGATAATCTCCAACAAATCTTCTTTCAGAATCGATCGTGATCTGTGTAGGAATTTTCCGAGAGCCATAGGGTGTAAACGTCCAATGTTTTTACTTAAAGATTCTACGTAAATGTAAAAAGGTCCAGTATCACACATATCAAAACGATTCGGTAAATGTATTTCATCAACGTTATTTCGATTAGAATTCTCATCGCTAGGTACGTGCTCAATCATTTCAATATTTTGTGCTTCATTGCTTTTGTCACACACATTATCCATATTAATCGACTCTTCAATTCGAATTGACTCTTCAATCACCGTTTCAGCACTATTAATTTGCATTGGATTATGTTCACTTCTTATTATGCTCTCCTCATTATTTAAATTACGTAAATCTGTATTATTTTCATTTCCGACATAGTACACATTCATTGCATTTGCAACAGTCACGCCAATTTCCGAACATGTAGGAGGATTTTTATCGGGCGGACGGTCCTTTAATTGTCCGGTATCGGACTCCATAAAGACATTAATTTAATTAGCACAACAAAAATGCGGTTAATTTACTTAATTACCACTTATATTAATATAAAATACACAATGTTTATACGACACTGCGTGCCCCCGGCAAGGGGACACGTGTTTAACGGTATCTATTTGTACACAATGCAGTCACTAACACAGGTCACTGGACAGGTAGAAAAAATATTAGTACTTTTTGATATTTATGTAATGGTTATTATTTATTCACCGATGTTAACAGCTCAACGTCTGAACGAATACTGTGCTGTTTTGAATTCGAAACGACGTTTATTTGAATCTTCAATTTCAACAACAATAAAAAATGAATAAATCCAATAAAATTACATCTGTTCATAAATTAATTATTGATTATTAAAATAAATATATTTGGTATAAAATATATTACATTTTCTTTCACAAACTTTCGTTTTTTCTAGTACACTTTATTGCTTTTCTTTTGAAGTGATTTGTAACATACATTTTTAAATATACAGACAAGTTTATATATATTAAAACTAAAAGCCGATTTTCCTGAGTAAACGAAGTCTTTACACAATTGTTGTTCATCACACAGTGACTGTGTTTAAGAATCTTCATTATTTAATTAATTATCGGTATCAATAAACCAGCAAAAGAAGCAAAATTAATTGTTTTTACACATACGAACCACTAGTACTTTGACAAACTCTGTTCCTACTATTTTGCCAGCATATCTTCATCTGATATCTGCTTGAGATGGAACAATTAAACTAATAAATCAAGAAACTAAATTAAACTTTTTATAATAATATTTAAATAGCTAAATATCAATACTTATAGTTATTTACAATTATCAGGAAGTATTTGCAACCTGCCTTAAAAAAAGACACTTAAAGCCAATTATTTAATATTATATATATTATGATATTCAATATTGAACATAACTTATTCGCCATAAGTCTTTTTAAACTAACGTATATAACATGAAATATACTCGAGTGGTTTATCAATGTTTTAATTATTAAGATGCTTATTGAAAGACAATGAGATAAAAACAAAATGAAGATATATTATTAATAACAATTTCTGATTATTTTTATTCATTACTAGTTTCTAATGGATTCAAAACTTCTCCTATGAATAGAATTGTTCCACTTGTCTCGTCTTGAATAAAAAACATAAAAGATCTTGTTGCCGATAAGGATACCTCGCGATCGTTGCCAAATTTATTGGTAAGGACAATTTCTAAAGAATAAAATGTAATATTATACACATATAAAGAAAAGACAAATACAGGGTGCCTGTGTATGTATCATTTAATATACATTATTACCTGTAGCAGCATATACTGTACTTCCTTTCTCGTTAACTTCAATGCCAGCCATTTGCATTATGCCAGATATTAGATAATGTATCCTGTGGCGATAGCCCTCTTGCAATACCAGGCAGTGAGGACGTAGTTGGACTAAACACAGGCTGCAGGCCCATCTAAATAACAAAATTTTAATTTCAAATCGATTAATTCTAGATAATGATGCTCTAGATCAGTAGAGGCCTTACCTCTTTTAAAGCATCAACAAGTTTTACTTTAAAATCAAACTTGTACTTTGGTAAGGTAACATTGAGTTCAACTTCATCCATTAGCCACAATTGCTGCCTCAGAAGTTGGCCGTTCAAATTCTGTTGTAAATGTTGTAATCCGTTTCTCATTGTGTTTGCCAATATGAATATCGCACTGATATTTCCACCCTTCGAAGAAATACAATGTAAAAAAATATAATATACATACATATATATATATATATATATATATATATATATATATATATTTACCTTATATGGCATTCTTAGAATTTTCGCATCTAACTCTTTTGAGTCATGATAGAGAAAGACTCCTTGCTGTCTCATAAAAGGTACTGTGATTGGCCTAATAATAAAAATGATGATGAATTGATTACTCCATTTGTTTATAGAAAACATTTGTTGATTTTTTTATGAATATATACAGGACCGTGTCTGGTCAACGTGCAGTGCGTGCACTGCAGCGGCCAAATAGAAAAAAACAACAAATTCAAAGGCGGCCGTAACAAAAAGTGGTCGTAATAAATAGCTGTCCCATTAAAAGTCTACTGAATTAAAAGGCGGCCAACTCATTCGCTGCCGTATTGAAAGTCCGCTGTATATATCTAAAACACCACCGTAGTAAAAACCAGCCAAAGGCGGCCGGATTTAATGCGAGATCGAATCAAAAATAGGCAACTCTAAGCTCTGTTCACAAATAATTTTTAAGTGTATAAACTTGGTGTAAGTGGCAAGTTGCGTTAACTCTCCAACATGTGTAAATAATCGACTTAAATAAAAAAATATATTAATTCAAGAGTACATTGCAATATGAAAAACTATCGCAGATTATTAAATTTTGTACAAATTTTCTAAAAATGTTAGTTATTTTTTATAAATAGTTTAAAAATTACATATAATTGAACAAGAAACAAACTGTAGTATATTCATTAAAAACAGGATCCAAAATTGCCAAAGAAATTTATTAATCAATAACTGAGAAACGACTCGTCGATCATTGAAAAAATTTAATCAGCACGATTCTCAAATAGAACGTTTGTGATGGTTTTTGAATTTTCAAAAACGATTTACGAATGTAGGCTATATAACGTGGACAAAAAATTTGATTTTTAAATAGAATTATGCATTTTTAAGGAAACGTCGACTAAAGATGAAATTTTGACTCATGTAAAAAAGCGCTGCTCCTTTTTTTCAAACTTTTATAATATTTTAAAAATTAAAACAACTTACCGTAGTGTGGAAATATTTAGTTATTCTTGAGACCGTGATCACTATCGCCAATAAAGTTTTATAGATATCATCGTAAAGAAATATTTAACAATTCAATACGAAGAAACGATCCGACCGATCTCTTAAACAAATCAGCACGATCCGCAATTGATATCTTTTGAACAGTTTCTGATTTTTTAAAATCGATGCAGGATTTTTGGCTAAAACGTATACGAAAAATTTTACCTTTTTCTGTTGATTAGAAACATCTTGGCCGATTTTTGCACAAAACTGAAAGGCGCTTGTCATTATCTAGTTACATCAAATGACTTTTAAAGTTTTGAAATGGATTTAACCGTTTTTGAGAAAACGTTCGCAAAAAGTCAAAAATCGACTCATGTACACACTTTTTTTTAAAATTTGGTCTCAAACAATTCAAAAAGACTTGAAAAATCGAATTTTTTTTGTGAGAGCATATTAAATATTTTTTTATTATGCTATTTTTAAGGGCGGCATTTATATGCTCGCACGCAGGCGGCCACGTACCTAGGACGTAACAATTTGTAAGTAATTTCATATATATTTTTGTGATTTTGAAGTAAATGAGTAATTTAATTATTTTATTTTTAAATTCGTACATTCAAAATTTAATTACTCATTCTAAAAATAGCTTAAAATTTAGCGCCCAAAGGCTAATATAGTATAAAATCATACAAGTAAACGATTTTGAACATATTCCTGAAAGCCTTGTATAATATTCTGAACAAGCAAGAAGCAAAACAGAAAACAATTAATAAGTTAAAATTGAGAGTAAGAATAGTGAAATAAATTTACTGGCATAAGAAAATTTCATGAAAAGTCACATATTTTTAATTGCTCTTATTAACACATTCTCTGTTAACCTTGTGTCGCTTATACATTCCTCTGTGCTAGTTTCATTGATTAAATATTATTTAAAACAAGTTTTGGATATGTTCGCTGGAAATTAAAAGTTTCTAAAATTTATTTTAATGAAATCAATATTCTAAAAGGTAAGGAAGATGTAAGTAACCTGATGCACTCAGCGCCTGGGTATTGACAGCGGTCTTACGCAATGCATACGTGTTAAATTGAACGTGTGACAGTGAAATATGGAAATAATATTTTTTTAGACGAAAGCTGCTAGATTTTATTAAAAGAATATATTAAACAATACAAATAAATTATTTTTACAAGTGAATCTAGTTACATTTAGTTCAAGGAGTTTCAGATTTAAAAGTATAAAAAATTAAATAAACAAGCATGACAAATTTTCTTTAGTAGACTTTGAGTAATTAATGGATTTATACCTATTATCACTTTGAAATATAGAAATATTTGCATTATCTAGGTTAGTATGGTTATGAATTTTTTATATGACACACAACGCTCTTATCTATTTTTCTTACAATATGTTGTTTTGTATCGCAAAACGAGTATGTTAAACGTATCAAATGTTTCCATATTAATAATGTAAAGTTAGTTTCCCGTTCGCTGTTCGAATGGGGTTCGGTCCTATTGTTGCGAAGAGCGATGATAAATGAATGGCCACGTGACAAACTCGCCCGCGCGAGGATTGATGATCTTCCGGGCCATATCGCAAGACATCTCGCGGCCTACGCGTGACTGCGGCTACGCGCTTCCTTTTTGGCACCGTTTTGGAAAGCTTATGCAAAAGTACATAAATTATCCTTGTTCAAAGGGCGCTTAAATGTTTCATATAGAATTGATGTGTTTGAAATGATTTATATGTAATATTTTGCTTTTCGGTATAAAAATCGATTATTCCTTTTATAATCAATTTTTTATATTATTCATAAAAAGTTTTAGTTGTTCTTGAATTTTGAAACTATTGGACTACGTTTTGATGACTAGCAATATATTGTAGACTAAACTAGCATTTCCATAAATAACTAGATATATTTAATCAAAATTCGATACTATGTAATTTAATGATGATTTTATTAGACATCGATTATTAGAGATAATTTTTATACACTTGTTAACTTTCCGTAGGGTAAGTTATTCTAATGGGCTGAAAATCGGAATTGAAAATTTTTACATTTCTCGACGTTTTGAAGGTTTCTGAACATTCTGGCATACTTCAGAAAAAATGGATGTGTGTGTGTGTATGTATGGGGCGTACGGATCAACCGATTTGAATGGTTTAAAAAACATTCGATTCCTATTGATAAGGAGATGTGCTAATTAGTTTTTGGCAAAGGCAGGTCCAGCAGTTACGGAGATAAGGAGCAAAGAGTGCAGAAAATAGAAATCGAGATTTTGAGAGAACGGAGCATCCGATTTGAATGATCTAAAAAACATTCAATTAGTAATGATTAGGAGAAGGGGTTATTAGTTTTTTGCAAAAGCAGGCCCAGCCATTTCGGAGATACAAGACTAAATGCACAAAAAATGGCAGTTTTTGAGAGAACTAAGCGTCCGATTCAATTGATTCAAAGAACTTTTTGCTTGTCTTAACAAAATAATTGATTTTGGAAAAAAAAATTGTCTCATTTTTTTTTTTTTTTTAATTTTTTGTATATCGAAAATAATTCAGATTTTATTTTTAATTCTGACTATAGTTCTAATATACTTTAAACAAATAATTTCAACTCTGCAATTCAGTTTATATAATTCTTATAAATATTAGACTATGTTACAATATTTATAATAATCTATTTGAAAACATTCAATATTCCTCGAACATTTCGTTACGATACGGGAAGTTCCAGCAATTTGCCTTAAGGCACGATGCCACCCACCCCACTAGTTTTTTTATGTATTCCTATTTATCCCCACAAGTACAAAAGCCACCTTGAAGATTACCAAATTCATTTGGCATAAAACTCAAAATAACTAAATCTCTTTCAGCCTCAAAATCACTGCTATTGGTAGATGTATTGTTATCATTTTAGGATTGGTGTAAAAATGATTTTATAATAATAAAAAAGTTAGATACAGAAAATAGGAGAGAAATATATTTTCGTATATGTACTTAAATTACTTGATATTGAGTACATATGTACTTACATTTAATTTTTAATGATTTCTGACTTGACCATAGAAATTTAGCTTGTTTCATTATAAATAAACACATATAAAATAAGATAGTTGTAAGGTTATTCAAATGTAGTGTACTGGCATGTTTCATTTATAAAATTCATATAAAAGATTACTAATAAAGACTATTTCTTGCGAGTTTTAATATTGATTTCTATATTTTGAATTGAGAATAATTAAAATCCGTATTACAATCACATTTATTCTAGAAAAGATGAGATCTTCTCCGCGAGTTGTAAATACCAACACAAATATCCGCGTGTTGTTTCAACCACCACTCAACCCAGATCTTGAGTATTTAAATGCTGGAATCAAAACAACCCTTGAATATAAGGATTTGGTTCGCTTGAAATCCTTTGTTTCTCCTTGTTATATATTTTACTTAATAAGAAGAAACGATTGTCTAATTCTCCAATTATTTAAGCAAGACGTTCTTATGTACATATTTAATTTTCTTGGTACTTTGGTGGGATTTAATATGTAAAATACGTAGGTATACAAGAAAAATAAATTTTGCATTAATTTAATATTTTAAATTTTATTCGCTGCTGTCTTTTTATTTAAATAATAAATATGTTTAACAAAATCATTTAATTATATAATATTTTATAACTATCAGTATTTGATTTTTATTTTTAAATATGTGCTTTCTATATTTACATATGAGCCTTTGATCATTTCATAAAATAGAAAGTTGTGGTCAAAATAATAGCACTAAAGAAATATATTTTATATTCTTGTATTTTTTAATTTTTTTTTATTATAGATTCGAATAAATGTTTTATAGAAAGTCACAATAAGTGACCGAAATACTTCGTCAATTGGATTTAAGATTCTAAAAGTTTTAGTAAGGCTTATGTATTGCATATATTTTTAATTAACTTAAAATCAATTCGTATAATTATCTTTAATTTAATTTATGTTGATTGGGATTTCGCATAATAATGGGTACACATAACTTATCAAAGTGCGCCCGAGGACACGTATACACTCATTACACTGGAATATAAATTTATTTGTTTCGTTTATTATTAACCATGCTATGGACTGCATTCATTATTATCACAGTGCAAATACAAAATTATTATAATTTAACAGCATATTAATGAACGCGAACCTAACGAGCCGCGAATATTTCAACCCTGTCCCCTCTCTTCGCTTCAGGACGAATTATACTACTGTTTTAAATCAAAAACATTCTAATTCGCGTTGTCGAAAACGTGTTAATTTCGTTGTTAACATTAGCACAGTAATTGCGACGGGCATTTTATAATGAAATATCATATTTGTGTAAAACACAAAGGGTACAATCACAGCGACCAGTTGAATAATAAAGCATGCATTAAAATATGCATAATCTAATTAGCGGCACGCCGATGGACTCTAATGCATTATTTTGACGCACAATCAAAAGGAATTGTTTAACGCCCTACTAAAAGGATATGTTTAATGTTCAACAATATATTTGTTAAACAAACCATAATATTGAACAAGTTCATTAAATCGATATTTATATTAGTTCAATTTAGAAAAACAATCAAATCAAATCGATATGTTGAACTTTATATCCACAAACGCGTTTATAAAAGTATATAGGGTAATATATATATATATATATATATATATACATATATATATAAATATATATATGTATATATACATATATATATGTATATTTATAGAATTACCCATCTCTGGGATAAAAAGGACCAGGTGACAAGTCGTTGAAAAATATAAAAAAACACATTTCCACAATGAAGAATTAGTTGAGCGTTTTACTCAACATAGTCAGATAGATCTATGTTTGATATGTGTTATTTGAAGTGATATAATTGGTTTAGTTTTCACAATATAATTGTTCAAAGTCAAATTGGACCTTAGTGCGCTGGTCTACCCTGTTATAGAAGATTAAATATTTTGATCAATAACCGCATTTTTTACTGATTTATATTATAATTTATATTAAATTGTTTTTTAATTATTCAAAATTTATAAATACGTTTGCATCACGAGACAATTCACATTGATCATAAAATTGTTTCAAGTTTAATGTAAGCATTTTTTTTAAGTCCGGTGCCTTGTGTCATTTTTCTTGTAGGAAAATCTTTTTTTATCATTACAATCATTATAATATAAATATTTATTCAAAAAAAACGAAAGATGTACGAAAATAAAAATGTTTGAATGAACATTTGAAACAAAATGGTAAACAAGGTTAATATGATTAATGGTAATGAGAGGTATGATAATGATTACGGTTATGATACGCAAGAAATATTTACTTGCGAGTTTAATGAAAATATATTCAGTACAACACCATTAAATTAAAAAATGTACTTACTTTGCATTATTATCTTCTGAAACCATTTTGTTTGTTTTTGTAATTTTTTAGTTCAACAGTAATACATCCAAGAATAAATCCAAGAATACCAGTCACAATTATATATATATATATATATATATATATATATATATATATATGAGTATATTAAGGAAAAAAGAAAATGACCGGTATCATTTTTATCACAAATCGTCTTTACAAAATCAATATCCAAACATTTTCAATAATTCCCTATATAAATGTATTTCTTTCCTTCTGGGTCTTTGTGCAATCTCATTATAACGTCCGATCGGAAATCCGAAAGTCCTAGTATGTTAAAAAGGAATAAAAGATACGCTGAATATCATATAGACCTCCTGCCAACCGAAGGATATTAACTTTATCCTTGCCGGGATCAAGCAGTAAGCAATAACAACGCGCGATTCATATTTTCCTTTGTGAGGCGATACATTTTCTCGTTTACCATTGTCATAAGATGGGATGTGCAAGGTAATATTTTTAGATATTATATTATTTATAAAAATGAAGAATATTTTACTCAATGTAATTATTCTATAAAAACTTTAAAATTTGTTATTTTTCTACTTTTTCATATGTTTAATATTTTGTAATAAATTTCTAATATAAATTTCATGCAGTTGAAATAATCGTAAGTTTCAAAACTATGTTATGAAATTAATAGTTAGTTTAGTTTTTTTATATTAATTTCTTCTATAACCTGTTTTGTTGTAAATCTTAATCTAGGTACTTGAGATGGCAACCTTGCGAGTAACCACTATTTTATGTAGAGATTATTTTAAATATATATAATTAATATCGATGATCACAAACATGTTGAGATCATATTTGAGATTTATGACCTTGAGTAAAAATCTAATACTGCTTGATATCAAACTGGCAGAGGTTTGAAATCCGAAACTAGTGTTTACTAGTCCAAGTTCTCAATCACTACCCTAATCTAAGTTTTAAATATAATATAATTAAAATATGTGCACCGTATGATATTTATATTTAATCTATAATATTTATATTATATATGATAATATCTATGATATTTATATTATATATGATAATAAGATATTTATAATATGATATTTATATTTAATCTATAATATATTTATGATATTTATTTTTAATCAATTGGTTTTTTAATATCCTTATTTTGGGTATTTAAAACATATTTTAGGCAAATGTTTAATGTTTTCATATAATTAAATTCAACAATATGTATATGTTGTCTAGAATCGATAAATAATGTGTTATTATCATACATTTTATACAAAATTATCGTATAAATGTGATAAAAGTTCGCAGACACATTATATTTTGTCATTTTTTTATTTTTACGTATATTATATTATCTTATGGTGGATTTATAGCTGTAAATTTCTACGTTAAATATTTATATTCATGATTTTATATGCCAACGGATATAAAGGTTTATGTAAAATCGATAATCAAGATTGCACGTTATAAAGTTAATAAAAATAATATTAAATTCAAAATATGTGATAACAATGTTTTTGCAAACACTTTAGAATTTAGTACTTTTTTATATACAGGTAAGAATTTGTTATTTTCAGGTATTGATTATCAACTTTTCGTAGGGTAAGTTACAGTAATCGCAAAAAATAGAAAATGAAAATTTTTATATATGTTTACGTTTTAAAACCTCCTGAACATTTTGGCACACATTGGAAAAAATTTATGTAGAATACAATAAGAATTGGAATATATGTACCAACTTTAAAACCTTTTACTCAATTTGAAAATAATATCAAGTTAAGACCATATACTACTAATCACTGTTCTTTTTAGCACATTTTACTCAATTTGAAAATAATTTCATGTTGAAAGGAATATCAAGTTATGTGCATTTACTACTATTCACGGTTTTTTTTAACACGTTTCACCCAATTTGAGAATAATATCAACTTAAGACCATGTACATTCACGTTTTTTTAACACATTTTACTCAATTAGATAATAACATCAATTTGAAAATAATATCAAGTTAAGACAATGTACTACTATTCACGGTTTTTTAAAACACATTTTTAACTTTTTCAAAAAAATTTCTCAAAGTTTTCAAAAAAATTTCAAGCTTTTAAAAATTCTAAATTACGGTTCAAAAAGTTCCATCAATTTGCCTTAAGGATGCCATGCCATGCACCAATATATAATTTTTTTGTGAATAATGATTATATTTTATGAATAAGCTTGACTATTGAGGTACTCACATTTTTTAAATAGAATTAATGTCTAACTAACTAATTATTATTATGTTATTCAAATTGTGGGAGATTTAATTATTTTAAAAATAATCTTTAATAATAAGTATAAATTAATCTATAACTTTTAAGATCAAATAATAAGAACAAAAAAGTCATTGTCTATTATAAAAATGTGCGAATGTATTATTATTATTATGCAAACAAATTTAAAAATTTTCTAGTTAACTTCCCGTAGGGTAAGTTATAGTAATGGGCCGAAAATCGAAATTTAAAATTTTTTCATTTCTCGACGTTTTGAAGGTTTCTGAACATTTTGGCATACCCCAGAAAAAATGGATGTGTGTGTGTGTATGTATGTATGGATACAAATTTCCAGTCATGTTTTCGGGCGCACGGATCAACCGATTTGAATGGTTCAAAAAACATTCGATTCCTTATGATAGGGAGAAGAGCTGATTAGTTTTGGCAAAGGCAGGTCCAGCCGTTACGGAGATACGAAGCAAAGAGTGTAGAAAATAGAAATCGAGTTTTTGAGTGAACGGAGCATCCGATTTGAATGATCTAAAAAACATTCAATTTGTAATGATTGGGAGAAGTGATTATTAGTTTTTGGCAATGGCAGGCCCAGCCATTCCGAAGATACAGAGCTAAATGTGCAAAAAATGGCAGTTTTTGAGAGAATTAAGCGTGCAATTTAAATGACTCAAAGAACTTTCAGCTTATTATAACAAAATAATTGATGTTGGAAAAAAATGTATCATTTTTTTTTAGTTTTTTTTTTAGTTTTTTTTTGTATATCGAAAATAATTCAGATTTTATTTTTAATTCTGACTATAGTTCTAATATATTTTAAACAAATAATTTGAATTTTGCAATTTAGTTTATATAATTCTTATAAATATTAGACAATGTTAAAATATTAATAATAATCTATTTGAAAACATTCAGTATTCCTCGAACATTTCGTTACGATACGGGAAGTTCCAGCAATTTGCCTTAAGGCACGATGCCATACACCCCGCTAGTTTAAACTTTTGGCTTATGAATGCATTTCTAAGCAAATAGATCATTAAATTCATGTTATCTTGTTAAGTGACCGTTCTTGACACTGTAACTCGTCAGTGGCTTTCAGGCACTGCTAATTAAGGAGCATCGCTCTTGGGGCCAAAGCATGCGGATTGCGTCGGTCTCGAACGTTTTCTCTAGGACATTGCGGGTTCGGCCAGTTGACCGCGTAAGCTTTACGGCGTGAGAGGGTAAACCGCGGCCTCTGATTAACTGCCGGGACAATGCAGAAGACGTATGGTACATTTATCGTCTTAATGTCTGCACAGTACACGCGTTAGGGAATTTTCGTCAGGAAGAATTATGCTATTAGTTACTAGTCGTATTTGGAATTGACAATACAATGTGCGCTCCAAAAATAATGAGCGTTTTTAGTTCGACTCAGACATCGATGTTATCGACTTTTTCATATTGGTACAAATAGGGTAGGATGGGGATTATATTGTTTAAAACAAATTAACTACATCACAACAAATAACGTGTCACAAAAGCAACTTCCAAACTATGTTTGATACAACTCCCAGTTAAATCCGAATTATAGAAATGTGTTTTTTTACTGTTTTTCTAAAATTTGTTATCTGTCTCTTTTTACCCCATAGGCTGGGTAAAAAGAGACTGCCAGAAGCCAAACAGATTAAATGTCTTAATTTTAAATTTAAAGGCTATTGCGAAACAATAGCTACATTATTCAAACAATGCAATATATAAACTAGTGAGGTGTATGGCATCGTGCCTTAAGGCAAATTGCTGGAACTTCCCGTACCGTAACGAAATGTTCGAGGAATACTGAATGTTTTCAAATAGATCATTATAAATATTGTAACATTATCTAATATTTATAAGAATTATATAAACTGAAGTGCAAAGTTAAAACTATTTGTTTAAAGTATATTAGAACTTTAGTCAGAATTAAAAATAAAATCTGAATTATTTTCGATATACAAAAATAACTAAAAAAAAATATATACAATTTTTTTTTCAAAATAAATTATTTTGTTAAGACAAGCAGAAAGTTTTTTGAATCATTCAAATCGGACGCTTAGTTCTCTCAAAAACTGCCATTTTTTACATATTTAGTTCCATATCTTCGAAATGGCTGGGCCTGCCTTTGTCAAAAACTAATAAACACTTTTCCCAATCATTACTAATTAAATGTTTTTTAGATCATTCAAATCGGATACTCCGTTCTCTCAAAAAGTCGATTACTATTTTCTGCAATCTTTGCTCCGTATCTCCGAAGCGGCTGGACCTGCCTTCGCCAAAATCTAATAAGTTCTTTTCCTTATCAATAGGAATCGAATGTTTTTTGAACCATTCAAATCGGTTGATCCGTGCGCCCGAAAACGTGACTGGAAATTTGTATCCATACATACATACACACACACATCCATTTTTTCTGAAGTATGCCAAAACGTCCAGAAACCTTCAAAACGTCGAGAAATGTAAAAAATTTTAATTTCGATTTTCGGCCCATCACAATAACTTACCCTACTGGAAGTTAATAAATTTCATTAGAGGTACAGCGTTTTATATTATTATGGACTTCTTCCAAATTATGGCTTTGGAAAAATAAAATTATCAATATTGGGTATGCGACATGTTTTCCAATGTAGTTTGTTTAAACGAGCCAGGAAACGACAGAAATATTAAGATTTTGAATATTGTGCCGAAGAATTTTCAAAACGGAGATTCTGTCGTTTTTTATTTTACTCGATTTTTGTAGTTTGACCCCTAATTTTGACTTTTGTATACGTGTTCGTATAATACATGTATTTTGTTGCACACCCAATACTGATAACATTTTTTTGTGAACGTTAAATCAATAACTAATATTATTAATTACCTACATTTGCGATATCTAAACCTTGACGTAATGCGAAATTAAAAAATAAATTAGAAAGATAGTAATATATTTAAATTATACTCTTTGTTTACTACAATAATGACTTTGCTATTAATATTATTTACATTTAATGTCATTTATTTTCGTATTTGTGATAAGCAACCAGTATTAAAACCCATGTCTCTACTAACACAAATGCCATCAATTATATCCAAATCACAAAATCCGCAGCACGCAGAACAATAGCGGACGGCTTTTCCGTGCAAATTAAATCAATCTTGTTCGCCGCAGAGCCTGCTGAAAAAATATCTTAACGAAGTGTTTCTCTGCCCACATCGGGCGGAAAAGTGGAAAAGCGGTAAAGCGGTAAAGCACAACAGACGTGCACGCACGAGACAAGAAGAATACCATACACATACAATTGGGTTTCGCGATCGTATGGTCATGCTATTCCATTTCATACCAAGCGGGATTGCTAACCTTCTACGAATTTTCAAAACTACTTCAATGAAAAACAAACTCAAGAATACATTCTGTCATTTTTAGCAATAAAGCAATTGATTACTTGTAGAGTTCTATTAGATCACGCTAGTATTTGCAAAAAGATTCCAAATAATAAAACAATGGAATAACAATAGGATAGAGCGGGGCTTGAAGGTTCGTGGTTAAAAAGGTCTACCACCGATATTTCAAACTTAAGTAAGGGTAAGAAATAAGAATTTTTACCATCAATGTTTGAAAGCAGAGGAAAGAAGATGCATAGGCAGCCATCACTTTGATTCTTACTAGGGTTTATACAAAAACCGACATTTCAGAAAACCGGTTTTAACCTCTAAATTAATATATATATATATATATATATATATATATATATATATATACAAAATCTTCCTGGGAACCATTGCAGACTGATAAGATATCAAATGCTATTGAACCGATACAATTTCACGAATCAAAACGCATTCATCTATCTTTTATATTTGGCTATATTTGTCACTTTCTATTTATACAGTGAAAACCGATTTTTTTCACTAAAAAACCGGTTTTCGAATTCCATAATTTTCGCCAAAACCGGTTTTTGAAAACCGACAAACCCTAATTCTTACAACATTGCTTTCAGGAGATAAACAGCAATGTTTGAAAATTCAAAACAAAAAGTATTTTCTTTCGTTGTTAGTTTTTTTGGTTGTGAGCACTGTTGTTTATTATGTTGTTTAACTGTTGAATAAAAAGTATTGTTAATTTAAAATTGGATTCAACCATTGTTTTTATATTACTCTTATAAAAACTTACAACTGGGTGGGGTAAACAGGACCAACTAACTCTTTAACCTGGCGATGATGTAAACAATACAAAATAGTAAATAAAAATGTAAATTCTGTTCAATAGAGCAATTTTGCAAGAAATAAATTGAATCAGTAGTTATTCCAACTCTGAGGATAAATTTTTCTGGCAAAATACTAGGTCAAGGTTATATACAGCATTTTCTCTATGAAGATTGTACCCATGATAATTGTATTTTGCATTGCTTGAATAATGTAGCTATTATAACGTCAAATCACTTTAAAAATAAAAATAAGACATTGGACCTGGTCGCTCCATTTTACCTCGGGGGTATAAATGACCCGTTGACAAATTTTTGAAAAACAGCAAAAAACACATTTCTACAATGAAGAATAGCTCGGGGTTTCATTAATTATAGTCAGATAGTTCTTTGTTTGATATGTGTGAAAAGTGCAATCTAAGTAGCCAATGGTGAAATATTTATATGCATGACTATTATAGTCGTCAATACTCCCACTTCTCCGTGACGAATATACTCGTCAATCATAGTTAACTATGATTGACGAGTATATTAACTAGTTATTAAATACCATTTACAAATCAACTATACTTAATTTGCACATGTATTTTTACTTCGAATTAGTGAATAAAGCTTTTATCAACTAATGTTTTATTTTGTTAGCTAACTGTTGACTAAAATAAGTTCACCATTCCTGTCGGCGTCGACGCTTCGTGGGATTTGTGTACGCACTTAATTGCCTATATTTTCTTTGTCGTTTACAGTTGATTGCGTTAACGGATTTTTCTGGTCGTTCTCTTTTGTGCGTTTTAGGTTTTTTCTTGTTTCGCAGTCATTTCTCTTTCTGCCATGGCGCAAAAAATACACAGAAACATCTGTGGTTCGCTTCACATAGATAAGTAACATTGTGGGAGATAGGTAATATTTAATAGATATACGGGATGTAATATTGATTATAGTACAAATGAATTTTATGTACATATATATGTATATATATACATATATATATATATATATATATATGTAAATATAAAATTCCCGTGTCATGATGTTTGTTGCAATACTCTTCCGAAACGGTATGACCGATATACTCCTTATTAGTGGTAATAATTGGCCACCCTTAATATTTTTTTTTAGATTTTAGATCAATTTTTTCTTTTCATTTTTATATAGCTCATAATTAAAACACCTCTACTTACCTAAATTTTTACCCTCTTACCACAATTCCCTATTTCGTAGAAGTCATTTTAGTAATCGAATAATTTTGCACATAATTTTTTTTATTTAGATTTTTCTATAGGTACTCATGGCTCAAATTTAACTCCAAGAACCTTTTTTACTTAATGGTTGGAACCAGGGGCGCAGCGTGCTTTGCCGGGGCTCCTTATCAAACTTTGATTGGGAGCCCTTCTAGAAGAAATTTTTTTTCACAAAATATAGAAGTACATGTACATAATATTGAAAGAATATTTATTTATCATTCTAATTATTAATCTATCTAATTTTCTCGAATTTTGTGAATTTTTCACAAATGATTCCAGATATATTTTCACTCTCCTTACCTTTTTTTGAAAAACTGACTTATTTAGTGATATTTAAATTTTCTAAAATTTCTGAATCAAGGAACATACAGGTTTAATGGACATTTATGTCCTAAAGTATTTACGTAATTTTTAATCAGTTTTAATTTAAAAAAAAATAGCAGTTTTAGCGATTTTAACTGTAAATTGTAATTAAGGGCCAAGAAAAAATGCACACTGTTATTTCGTTGGGAAAACTGGATGCAAGCCTATTGCATCCATCATTGTACCTTAATGAAATAAATTTCCTAGATTTCTCTATTCAAACCTATTTCTAAGACTATTAATTGGTCATGATCATACGAGATATTTTACAATATTTCTTTACAGTAATTCAGTTGACAGTTTTGCGGAAACGTTTATTAATTCTCGATTTCAAAAAGACAAATGTTACTACTTACGTCGCAAAGGTTTTGATATTTTTGCTTGGTTTGTAATTAATAATTAATATATCCAAACAGCAATAGTATACATTAAAATAAGATTTCGGGTCTAAAATTCTCTCATCTTGTGATAATGCTTTACTAATTGAATTGGTTGCTAGAGCTTGCAGAAATATTGCTGCAGAAATAAATTCTTTCTGCTTGCGCTCGTTGGGTGCCCCCTTGGCTCTGGGGCCCCGTATTTTTGATACGGCTGATACGGCGGTAGTTACGCCCCTGGTTGGAACACTTGTATTTAAATGTGTGTTGCACTATGTTATTTACATTTTGGGACCAATTTTTCTTTTATTTTTAATTTATTATCAAATAATGAAAATACATATAACTCTAACTTTCACTGTAGTATCACAAATCTCTATTTTTTAATAGTCATATATTTTTTAATAGAAAATTAAATCATTAATGGATTATATGGATATTAAATTGGGCAATTGAATAGAGCTGCTATATTGCTACCTTTAAGAAAGTTTATGTGATGCATAAAATATTATGAAAAAAAGTTTTTTCATAAAGATTGCAGATTTTTCATGAAAAAAATTGTTAAGCGACATATGAAAATTTTTATTTACAATCAAACTTATGCCAAAATTATTTTGTAAGTAACATAAAAATATTAAAAAATCGCCAACTTTTTTCTCTCAATCTGCAATTATTTATATATTTATTTATATTCTAATTTTTCGTTTTGAATAAATAATAATATAATATTACATATTCAAATTTATACATATATCATGGACTCATTTTTTTGTTTTCGTGGATTGAAAGCGGATAACAAAGTTTCACTGAAATCTAGATTTAATGTATGAAAAACACATATATTGTTGTAAATCCTATGCATCAGAAACAATTTATCATTCTTGCGCAGTCGAAACAATTTCTCAAAACTCTTAGGAAGAGCACACATGTGTGAGGGCGTAAACACGTTAATGGTTCTTTCCTCAAGTCCGTGTACTTTGTTTCTTATATTTAAATTTATAGCGCCAGGACGAGAGGTTCATGTGTATCTCTCATTCTTGAGAACCAACAATATACATACAGGAAAATTCGTTATATAATAAATTTATTTACTTGGTAACTCTTTCCCAAATGTTGTTTAATTTAACTGGAATTTTGTCTGTGAATTTAAATTTGCAATTTTAATATAAAATTTGCAACTATTTTCAAAAAAAACATACATTCCAATAGAATATTTGAGATATTTTAAGTTAAATTCAACATTTTTTACATAACCTTTGGAAAACCTCACATATGCGGTTGAAGTAAAAGGTTTCATATATACCTTCTTACACGCAAGGTTCAAACAAAAAGAAAATTGTAATTAAAAAGGTAAATTAAGTTTAAAAAAACAAACAATTTTTCAAGATTAAAAATTGAAAAAATATATTAAAATTATAGTTAATTCAACTTTGATGTTGTCATTCGATGATTTGAAAAAATATAATCTTTGTAAAAAATTTGCTCATGAAACATGTAACAGATTTTTTCTTGTTTGATAATTGTATTTAAAGGAATAATAATAAGTCGAATGATGATAAATTAAACAGAAATTCCAGGCAAAGCAAGATATATTATAGTAGTAAGAGTTACAGATCTTCATTTATGATGTTAAATAATAAGTTAATTCAACTTAATACGTAAACTTCATCTCATTGACTTATAATGTAGCTATATTACTCAGTAAAACTTCCTTAAAAATGAAAATCCTACCCTACCCTACGTTATTTAAGTCAAATTCATTACTGCTTCAAAATGTTATTAAAATAAGTTTGGATAGCATTGTTTATAATTTTTCTTTTACTTTTGTATCAGATTTTTTTATTTATTTTTAAATACTTTTTTACCGAAAAATAGTTATATATACACTATTTATATTCTCATTTTTATACAATGATGAAACATATTGTGTTATATCGCTTGGCGGAACATACCTGAATACTTTTTCTTTTTAAATCAAATAAAAATACTACGAAGCAAGTGATATAATATGTATATAGTATTTTATCATTTCATCACATCACAAAGTGCATATATTTTATATTGTTAAATGGAGTATATTCGAATTCCAGCTTATATATTTTCTACGTACTCACAATCATTTATCATATATGTTTTCATATCCGGAACTCATTCCTGACATAATAAATGATGGCCTGTTATGGCCAGATATTGCCTCCAATAGTATGTTACACTATAAATGACTTTGAGATTTAATCAAATACATCGATATATTTTTGATGGCACACATTTTACACATGTACTTCTTTTAAATAAATCATCTGAAGAACCTAATCAAATATATATATATATATATATATATATAAATATATATATATATATATATATATATATTTCCTCTGAAGACAAACCGTTCTGAATTTCTGAAAGTGGAATTAACGAACTAGAAAAAAAAGTCTTCAGGCGGCATTATGTTTGGAATATATCATTGCTATTCACTTACAAATATTAGTTTTGGGAAAACAAAACCGTGAAATGTTATTTTCGAATCGCTGAAGAGATACATTTTGATATCATCAATATTATGTTTGCAATTTCACAAAGGTTTAATGAACCATTTGATAAAAGTATATTAGTACATCATATTATGATAGAATATTATATAATAATAGAATTATCTACAATGATATAAAATTTACTACAACGACTTAAAGTTGTAATTGAATAACTTCAATCAATCAATATCAATAATGGCTTAAATTAAACCATTATTGTTAACGACTGTAATTTGGGTGTAATGTGTTTTTACTTATCGATATGAAATGTTTTTTTTTAATATTAATATATTAACAAGACGGTAAGATATTTCTATCAGAAGATAATTTAATAAATGGCATATCAATCGTATATGTACCAAGGTGGACCCGAATTTTGTATGGAAAAGTGCCCGTACCTTTTATTAAGTAAAACACGTAAATTATTTGCAAGTACAATAATTGTTTTATTCATGAATCATTTCGAAATTTTCATTCAATTTAAGTGAAAATTTCAATTAAAATTGCAAGAAATCTGGAAATAAATAAGAACATAAGAACATTTATCAAGATTTATGTTCGATTGAAAATGTTTTTAGTAAATATTACTTTTATTCTCTGATTAAAAATTTTGATATAGATAATTAATAGTTTTTTAAGACTTCAGGCATTTGAATTAAATTTCGAATATTTATTTCCAAAATAATATTGCTGAAAATATTAGAGCCATCTGCTATATATTCGTTCAACAAACGTGTTGAAGGTTTGTGTTCTGATATAATTCAACTTTAGTCACCTTTAGTTTTCGAATAAACATTGGTATGAGTTAAAAATGGGTACATGTACCTGTATATAATTCCAGGTAATAAATAACGACTCTTGACTGCGCTAGTCTATTGACTACCAATAAATAATGGATAGGATAAATATTCTAAAAACAGTAATAAGAAACTTATTATTTAATATGTAAACCATTTTTTAATAAAATAAAAGTCTACTTATTTTACGTGTATTAAAAAACTAACAAAACATATTAAAGTAAAAACTCCTAAATATATTCTAAATTTTAGACGTTTATTTTTGTTTATTTTGAAAATAAATACATTTTATTGAAATATATAAGATTCATTGTTATTAAACTGGTGATTACTGAATGATGACACACATCGAGTGTCAAAACGTATAACAATAACGAAAATTATTTTTACTTAACTTATTTTTTATTTAGACGAATGATATTTTCTTTCAAATGTGTTTCAACGTCGGAAAAACTATCAAGATATATATACATATTAAATATATATATATATATATATATATATATATATATATATATTAACAAAGTCTAGTAATCGGGCATAACATCAATAAAAAACATGAATTTCTTTCAGAAATTCATTTTAAATCCATACGTTTCGGCTATAATCCTAGCCTTTATTTAGTGGAAACTAAAAATAAAATCAAAACTAAAACAATTGAATTGGAGTGAGAAGAAAAAATAAAATAGTAAATAGTACTTACAATTAATTAATCCTAGTGAAAATTTTAATAATCCATGGTATCAGGATATGGTAATGCACTACACTATGTTTTATAAACATTAAACTTGTAATTACACAATATTTTCACAAAATACTAATTTAAAAAATCACAATTGGATAATGTGTTGTCCGTAGACTGGTTGAAGATATAATGGAGAAAGGACTTTTGTAAAAAATATTTTTTACTAAGATTCTTCACATGTGTGGAACGAATTGCGAATCCTTTGCGCGTCGTTTTTATTGTTTTGTGAGAAATTTGCAGTGGCGGATTAAGCTTTCTGCCGCCCTAGGCCCTATCCGTTCAGGCGCCCCTTTTAATAGACAAAATTTTACTTTTTTAATTAAACAATTTGTTTTAAATTATTTAGATATAATTTTTAACTTTGCGCTGGGTAAGTTATAGTAATTTTAAATAGTAATTTCGGAGTTACGGAGCAAATAGAAATCGAGTTTTTGAGAGAACGGAGCATCCAATTTGAATGATATAAAAAACATTAAATTTGTAATGATGGGGAGAAGTGGTAATTAGCTTTTGGCAAAGGCAGGTCCGGCCGTTACGGAGATACCCAGCTAAATGTGCAAAAAATGGCAGTTTTTGAGAGAACTAAGCGTCCGATTTGAATGATTCAAAGGATTTTCTACTTATTTTAACAATATTTTTTTTCAAAAAATTTTTTTTTGTGTATATCGAAAATAATTCAGATTTTATTTTCAATTCTGATTAAAGTTTTATATCTCACATATACTAAAGAATTATTATATGCTTTTAAAAAGAATAATAGTTATTGATTTTGAATTAGAGGTTGAAAAAATACTATATACATACTGCAATGCGAAGAGATAAAATATATTTTATCAAAATCATATAACTCTTTGCATTGTAGTATTTATAGTATTTATTCAACTAATTCAAAATTAATAATTATTGACAATAATCTTTCTGAAAGCATCTAATAATTCTTTATGAAGTTCTGAAAAAAAATTTAAAAATAACATTAACCACATATTAAAAAGCAAAGATTATTTTGCAAAAAATTTATTTTAAGATATTTAGACACATATATTGACACATTTATGTTTATTAATTAACATAATTATTTAAATATTTTAATTTTGATAATTACATGTACTTAATTAGGATGCAACTCTTTTCCTCACCACCCATGGGGTAAAGTTGCCAGGCGCGTTTTTTTTAATGTGGTGTCGCCACAGAAATAGATACTTTTATTCATATTTACGTTTCTAACATTTCAGATGGAAATGAATATAGTGTAAATACTACTAAGTATCGATTTGTGCAGCCCTAATCCACTTAAACTAACTTACAAACTAATTATACCTAACTGATATCGCGAAAAGAACAATCCCCGCGAAATGACCTAATGTACCCAAAAATTTCGGTTTTTAAAAATGAAGGAACCTCTCGTGGTAAAGAAAAAAATCAATATAAAATCTGTACTTCAGTATTTTAGCGGTGATTGTAAATTTATAAAAAAAGAGCATTTACATGATGTACCCCCCAGATCCACCATGTAAACACTTGGAAAAAAACTTCATAGGTTCCCAGCCTATGAAGTTTAAGGACAAATGATAATTAATTAATTAATGTAAAGAAGAGCGCGAAAAATATAAGAGAGGTTCTTTCATGACGCCACCCTTTTGAGCTCTGAATAAAAGTACGCGAACAACCCCAAAAAAGGTACGACCGAAGATTTTAATGTCAAAACGTCCCCTAACCTGATATTAACTAAATAATACCACTGATATTAACCAAATAATATAATAATAGAAAGTCTTATCTCACAGTTAATTTTCCTTTCGCTTATGTCATATCATCCAATTCAGTTGTAGGCGGTAGTTCAGGTAGAAGTGGTGCTAGTTGGTTTTGAGTTGATATTTTCTGCCAAATCTCGTGCAAGACCTAAAAAGAGGCAAACATAGAATTTCATTACATTTATTCGTATGGGTTGCAGAAGTAATTGTTGGTAACCACTTGCACATATCCTTTAATTCGGTAGTGGTCTCTTGGTGGTTCATGTATATCTTGGTAAAACATATAGACATACAATAAAATGTCTTCTTTGAAAGATATCTGAAATGAAAAAAAAAACACAAAAGCCCCTAAAAATAGGAACAAAAAAATAAACGGGGGCCCGTATATATAAAAGAATATATGGTCATAACTAATAATAAGGTCAAATTAACAATAATAGGATTAAAACCTTCAAATATGCGTATCCTCCTGGCAGTTATTTAGAAGTCCTGGTGCTTTGTGGTGCGAAAAGACATTAGATTCTGTAACCCTGAAATACAAAGTGGTTTAGAAAATATAAAGAAAAAAGATTTATACATATTACTTAGCAGTATGCCAATAATTTTAGTGTCTTGGTACATCAATTGGTCTGACCAATTTCCTCATATGGGTTGTGGAAGTAGTTCTTGGTACTCAATTGCACATATCTTCGATTCGGTAGAGGTTTTTTGGTAGTATGCTTGGTAAGCAATTTTCTTGGAAAGATATCTGAAATGAGATAAAAAAAGCACAAGTGCCCCTAAAAATAGGGACGAACATACAAACGGGGCCCCGGTAACAAAAATAAAAATATTTTATACTTATATATAATTAAGGTCTAACTAATTAATATTAACTTATGAATACGAGAAAACCTGTAGGTATCCATATTGAGGTGAACTGAAAGGGTTAAGGGTACTCTTGTTAGAGTGTAAAGATTGCTATTTGGTATGTTTAGCATCTCACTCCCCAATATGAAGGGCTTACATTAGCGCCCTAATTCGACTCAACAAAACCTGCAGTTACCAGTGGAGATTTTAACTAACTACACAATTAAAACAGAATCTACTTACCAACTTATTGATTGTTACCGAGTTATGTTTACAGATCCCAGAGCTTGACCGCACTTAAGCCTAAATTCGAATGTACTAACGATGGTGTAATGATAAAGCTAGAGAAATGATTAAAAATGTATAGAACGGCGTAATTACGCAGGGGAAAGCTTAAAATCGGAAAACTCGATCGGATTTTTCTAGATCGTGTTCTTTTTCCCTGGGACAACATCACAACCATCACTAATGCACTAACTTGTGTCCTCCGTATTGGATTGACCACCTGAGAGGACTGATACTAAAAAACGATCGCGACTCCGGACCTCATACGATAGGAGCCTTATAGGCAGGTGGGAAGATCCTTGGAAGTGATGTATGTAGTCTTTATCGCGACTCTGGACCACATACGACAGGAACCGTATAGGCGGGTGGCGGATGTAGTTTGCACTAAAGGTTGTGCAACCCTTTGGAAACATTGCATGCTGTCGTTACAAAGACGCAATCACTTTTTAAGTATCAGTCCTCTGAGGTAGTCAATCGAGTCGGAAGTACACAATTAGTGTATAGTGGTGCGTGTGTTGTTCCATGGGCAAAGAACACACAATCCAGAAAAAGTGAGGGTTCTCCGATTGTATGCGATCCCCTTTGTCATCACCGTATCATGCACATCTATAATTTCAAGCTTTTTCATCAACCAAAACAATAGTATATCAGAATTTAGACTTAAGACATGACTACAAAAATACAGTCATATCTTGGCACCTACGACGAACACAACTAGGTAACATTAAATAAGTTAATAAGTATAGATTCTGTTTCATTCATGTAGTTAGTTACGCACTCTACAGATAATTACCGGTTTTTATTAAAAGTCAGATTGGGGCGCCAAGGTAAACCCTGTATATTGGTAAACGCAATGCTAAGATGTACCAAGTAGCAGTCATTGCACCCCAAAAAGGGTACCTTCAACCTTTTTAATCCACCACAATCTCCTAGCAGTCCTGGTGCTTGTCGTCGTGGTGAGAAATTAATTCTGCAACCCTGAAATGAAAAGTGACTTGAAAGAAATGAAATGGACAATGACTTATAAATACTATGTGGTAGCCTACTCGTATTTATTCCAGTGCTCTGGTACATCATATCGGTACACATGTTCTCCTGTTCGTTGTAGTACTCAACCCCCTGGTATCTTTAGTCGAGGCCCATTTACACTAAAATAAATGTCAATTTTGTTATTTTTTTACATAATTTAGGGTTTTGTATTATCTTACCTTTTTTTTTAACTTCAAACAGTACGTCTTCAACGTTTCTCCGTTTAGGAGACTTATTGTGCAATCACAAAAAATTTAAATTATTTAATTAAAACACATTCATTGCATTGCAGCAGAAAAATCAGTCAAAATAAAACCAAGTAATTTATTTAACAAAGTTTTTAGATTTTTAAACGAATTATTTACATCCATGCTACTAATAAAATAATTCAAAAAAATTAAACATTGTACACATAAATTGAAGTGTATGGGGTTGCGTTGCTTCTGGGAAAAACATCGCAAGGATCCACACACCAAATGAAAAAAAATATTAACGAAACGCGAATTACTAGAACCTGCCGTGGGGGGTAGGCGACAGGAACACATTTAAACGCGGAAATCGTTTCAAACGATGTTAAAATCACGAATAAGTCCTCGCACGAACAAAACAAAATTAAAATGTGGACGCAAATAACTCAAAATTATAATTTAACATAATTATAAAAAATAATTAAAAATTGTCAATGTGATTGAATAAAAAAAATCATGCACAATAAATTCCTAAAGCAATCCGCCACTGCGCAAAACACTGTATGAAATCTGAAACAAAACAAATGTAGTCAATCGTAAATATTTGAAACATAAGATTTATATTAAAATTTAATATTATTTAATTATATTTAAATTTAATAATCTAAAGATTGCATTAAATTATTTATGTTAACTCAAATAGCTAAAATTAAATATTTTCACAACAATAAACACTAAGGCGACACTTCAGCACAAATATATTGGATTAGAAAATGTAACGCAAATCGTTTAATATTAAAGAGACGAATTTTTACTTCAATTTATTTACATTCTTATAATTATAATTCAACAGAAAATCAAGTCAAATCGAATCAACCTAAACACAAGTTCCATGACACGTATTTGAAACTGAATGTACGAAATGATTACATAATACATAAATATTTTTTAAAAGACTTACCACTGACCAGCTAGTACTCTCCACCGAGAGGTCCAAATACAGAATGATTTTAGTTGTTATTGCGAACCTCTTTTATTGGGGTCAGAAAAGGACAAAACTATGAATTGTTACCAGATGATACTAAAATGCAAAAATTCAAAAATTGTTATCTAATTGAATAGTTTTGGGTTCGGAACCATAGAGGGTGCAATACGAAAAGTTTATTGTACTCCATAATCAGTCATAATTCAACCTTCGTGGCGAGATGGTCGAAATTATTACTGCTAATATTTGCATCTAGTTCTGTTTGATTCATATATTTGATTTGATTGTGAAGTATTATTTGTATTAAATACGTTTTTATTTATATTTGCGTCTTATTAATTTGTGCGTTTTTATATATAATTGTAAAATAAAACTAGTGGTGTATGGCATCGTGCCTTAAGGCAAATTGCAGGAACTTTCCGTACCGTAATGGAATATTCGAGAAATTTTAAACGGTTTTCAAATATATTATTACAGATACTGTAACTTTCATTATTTTTGCTATCTTGTTATATCTGAGCAAATCAAATGTAAATCATAAATCAATTTATCTCCAGAACATTAACAACAATCGTCATTTCTTTTCGAATTCAATTTCAAAAAAAAATAGTTGCCTAATTTACACAAAATTGAAAAAGTGCTCCCGTATAGTCACAGTCTAAATGCATTTGCAAATAATTCTGAGCAAAAAAATATTTTTTGAAAAAAAAAGAAACAAAAATTTTTTTCCAAAAGCAATTATTTTGGTGAAACAAGCAGAAAGTTCTTTGAATCCTTTAAACCGCACGCTTAGTTCTCTTAAAAACTGCAATTTTTTTTAACATTTAGCTCTGTATCTCCGAAACCGCTGGGCCTACCTTTGCGTCCAGCGTCCGATTTAAATGATTCAAAAAAACTTTCTGCTTGTTTTAACAAAATAATTGATTTTGGAAAAAAAATCTGTTTCAATTTTTTTTTCAAAACAATTTTTTTTTTGTTTATCGAAAATAATTCAGATTTTATTTTTGATTCTGACTAAAGTTTTAAAGCTCACTTATATACTTTTTAAAATAGTTTCAACTTTGCAATTCAGTTTATATAATTCTTATAAATATTAGACAATGTTACAGTATTTATTTGTAATAATCTATTTGAAAACATTTAATATTCTTTGAACATTTTGTTACGGTACTAGAAGTTTTAGCAATTTTCTTTAAGGCACAATGCCATACACCCCACTAGTTTTATTTTCTTTTATTTCTCACAAAAAAGCTTATTAATTTGATAATTTTTATTTTAAACATGATACATCACTAAAAATATTAATGAGGCGCCCTTGAATAAGTTTGATTAGAAAACGAATAGCATTCTATTTCATAGAGAATTATCTAGATCAAGATCAATCCTTAAATTAAATTGCCGTGACAAAAAAAAAATCGGAAAAATTTGCCGTCCCCCAAATTGTGCCGCCCTAGGCCCGTGCCTCACGGGCCTATGGGGTAATCCAGCACTGGAAATTTGGAAATACTATCTAAATAAAAGAGGTTTGTGTCGCACAGCGGACAAAACATTTTGGGACAACAACATCAATTTAATTACGAAAATTCTAACAGATAACTCCTATCCCTTAAAACTTATAAACTCCGTAACCAGTAACAGACGAACATACCTTTTGAATAAAATGAACAATTCCGAAGTACAAAACGATTTACCTGACTCAGAAACTCTTTGATCTGATCTGATACTTTTCAATCATTATAAACAAAATTTTAAAATTAGTATTATTAGGCCGATACTTTTCACGATAATTTATGGCTTCTCAAGCTATGCTATTTGGCCAATATTTTTGATAAAATCAATGATATGAATTTATCAATGCAGGGAGTCTGCGTTAATATATGTTTATGTTAAAAACTAAACTTGAGGCCTTTGTTAAAATAATTTTTATATGGAAAAACAGAGTAGAAAGTGGATCTTTCGAAATGTTTCCATTTACTGACGAGTATATAAGTAAGTAAGTAGCATATAGTAACAATATTTCAAAAAAAGATACTCCTACGACTCGTATAACAAAAATTATAGATAATCATTTGAAGAATATGGAAGTTTACATGCATAGGTATTTTCCCAATGATATCGATACACAACAATGAATTTGCAATCCATTTTCAATTGAAATGGAAGAAATTAATTTTTTAAACTTAACAGCACAAGAAGAATTTACCGAATTAACAAGTGATACTACCTTGCGACTCAGATTTTCTCAAGTGCCTGTGCGTGAATTTTGGATTGAAATCAAATCAGAATATTCAAATAAACAAATTACTACCATTTTGTGCAACATATTTATGTGAATCAGCCTTTTCCACATTAACTTACATAAAATCAAAATAGCGTTCAACTTTAATAAACGTTGGAAATTTATTACGATCTGCAGTAACTCAAATTGAGCCTAGATTTAATTATTTGAGTAAAAATAAACAATCACATACATCACATTAATATTGTTTGATGTTAATAATAAAGTTTTCATTAAAAAAATGTTACAAAAGTTTATTTTTTCTATTGAATATATAGATATAGTTTTATGTTTTCTTATAAATAAATTGTTACAAAAGTTTATTTTTTCTATTGAATATATACTTACTCCCGAATATTAAACTTAAATTAAACATATATATCAACATCAAATTCAAGACTATTCAAAAATATATAAATATATATATATATATATATATATATATATAGTTTTATGTCAACGTTTCCAATTATATATAACATGAATGGGTACATATTCTTCAATCCTTATTTTATTTACATTGTAAAATAGTGCGATAACGGTTAATATATATTTTATTATTTCGAGGAGCGGGTCGTTTAAAATTTCCCAAGCTTTAAGGGGGTCGCTATATAAAAAAGTTTAAGAAGTCCTAGTGTAGTGCATTACCATATCCTGATACCATGGATTATTAAAATTTTCCAATTTAACACTAAAATTAATTAATTGTAAGTACTATTTACTATTTTATTTTTTCTTTTCACTCCAATTCAATTGTTTTAGTTTTAATTTTATTTTCAGTTTCCACTGAATAAAGGCTAGGATTATAGCCAAAACGTATGGATTTAAAATAAATTTTTGAAAGAAATTCATGTTTTTTATTGATGTTGTGCCCGATTACTAGACTTTGTTAATACGTACATATGTCAACATCAAATTCGGAATCATACAATATATATATATATATATATATATATATATATATGTGTATATAAATATAAATATTTTCTTGCATGTTGATTTCAGCCAATCGTAGGAACATCTTTTATTTGACTATTGGCTGAAAATCTGTATTTAATAATATGTTATATCTATATATAAATGTATTAAATATATACATATATATATATATATATATATATATATATATATTCAATATTTAACAAATTAATCATTCTTATTTGTTCAGGAATCAAATTGAATTTTGGAACGATTTAAACTAGGCGCCATCTCCCCACGTGCTTGACCCGATCACCGACGACGAAGTTCAGGTCTATGCTACGCGCTTCTGTCGCGTCAAATCTCGTCTGAATCCAATATGGCCGGTACCCCCTGTGAGAAATAGTGAATTTCGTGTAATCGTTAGTCATTTCGGGCGAATTATAAGTAATACAGAATCAAAATGAATAACACGTGTCGTAAGTGATGTTCTCTGTAGCTGCAGCTGAATATTTGTGAAAGTTACTGTGACTGGTGGTGTGTTTATTTCGGATTAAATAGTAAAAAATTAATCGGTTTCCCATACGCCCATTGTGGCATTATTTTAACATTCTGATTGCCACATCTGATTTATTGTAAAAATGCAAGCTATAAAGTGTGTCGTCGTGGGAGACGGGTAAGCATTTTTGTTTTTAAATTTTCTGTCAAAGCATTATTGAATAACATTGCCAAATAGTGACAGCGTTTGACGTAAGATTTCAAAATGTCTATTTGACATTTGTCTTGATGAAACTATATACTGTAGTACTTGTTATTAATCTTGTTTTCCTTAATTCTATTATTAAAAGGGAATCCAAATGACAATATTTTGTCAATGCATATTCTTACTTCATGAAATTAATTGAAATTGCTAATTTTAAATTTCTAAGCTTGTTTTTTCATAAATAGGAAGCAGTTTTAGAAAACCTGTTGATTTTATTGATGCACCATAGTAATTAAGGGTTTTCAAACTTGATTATTAATTGTATTAAATAACTTTACACATTAATATCATTTGTATATCTGATTGAAAATCAATTTGATAACAGTTTAACAGATACAATGCAATTAAAGTATATCACCTTTATAATCTTAATCATACTTCAAATTGTTTTGAATGTATATATACTTATATACTTACACACACTTATATATATATATATATATATTATATATATATGTCTAATTCTAAATTTGATGTTGACATATGTCTTAACAAAGGCTAATAATCGGGCAACCACCAAAGCATAAATTTTATTTAAGAATATATTTTACAATTCATTCAGTTATTATAAAAAATTATAAATAGTATAACAGTATAATTTGCAATAATCATTAAGCTTATTAAATAATCCATGATATAAGGATATGGTAATGTACTACAATATGTGATATAAACATTAAATTTGTAATTATAACAATATTCCCCAATTATGCTAACACCAAGTCATCACAAAAGATTAAATGTGCTATATACGGGAATTTTCGTTTTTTCAAAAAAATATTTATTTATTCGTCTACATTAATGTGGTCCCCTTCAAAGTAGTCCCCCCCAGATATAATACACTTATGCCAGCGTTTTTTCCAATTTTCGAAGCACCCTTGATATTCACTTTTTGATATGTCCTTGAGCACTCTCAGCGATTTTCTTCAATCGAGGAAAAACCGCCGTCCTTTCATGGGTGTCTTCAACTTTGGGAATAGGAAAAAGTCACACGGAGCCATATCTGGTGAATTTTTGCACTTTGCAACACTTTATTTAATTTTTTACGCAAAATTTAATACAAATTCTTGACTTTCAATTCTTCCATTGTAAAAATCGCCGAGCTCAGAAAAACACGTCGAACCTTAGCGACTACCACGACAAAGTAAACAGTGAATATAGCTGAAAATTTCATCATACTTTAGGGGCATGTATACCAACACAATAAAAAAAAATTTTGACAATCAGACACTCCAGACCCGCGAATTTAATTATTAGTAATTCCGGGACTTTTTGAACACACCTCGTATGTGTTATTTAAGTTAGTTGGAGACATATGTTGAAAGGATTTTTAAAAAAATATTTTTACTCACATTCAAATACGTGTGGAACTAATTGAGAATTTTTTGCTCATTTTTATTGTTTTGTAAGAAGTTTGGATGTACTATTTAGATGAAAAAAGGTTTGTATCGCACAACATGTTGAGCTCATTCTTTTTATTTATAGTTTTATCGTTATAAATGGATAAGTATCATCCCTCACTCATTTTTCTTAAATATAACTTTTTTTCCAAAATGTAGTACAGTCGGTTAAAAATATTCTATATTGCTTTAAATTATTAATGTGGTCTGGGATCATAGTTTTACACTGTCTAGGAATTTTTTAAATTATTTTTTCAATTCAAATTACTACGTCCATGTGAATTAAATTACAATGTAGGTAGTTAATTTGGCGGGATTTCTATATATATATATATATATATATATATATATATATATATATATATATATATATATATATATATATATTATTTGCACTTCACAGCTCGTAAAATATTCAAAAAATTGATTAAAATATTCCAAATATTTCATTTATGTATTTTTGCCATAAATTTCCTAACCTTTGTTATATTTTTCTACAATTAATATGTATATTACATTATGTTGTAATTTCATATAACTCTTTACGGTACAGAATCATGACTTTTACGGAATATATATTATCTAATTTTATTTTATCGAGACCACTTCCTGATTCATCATGCGTTTAGTCTGAGTGAAATGTTTAAAGAATGTTCTATATTAATGGTTCGTGTGAATTTCTCAAGAATTTTCGTAATACCACACGTTCATTTTTTTTATGTTTCTGCAAATCATCGTATAATCTGTTTCATATCATTTGTATTTTGATTGTATCTAAAATTTTAATGAACAGATGCATACAGCTAAATAAATTAATTAGTCTCTGGGTAATTAAAATGTTCTATTGTTTTTCAATTAGATCATGCTGAGAAGAAGAAAGTATATTAAAATTTCTTTTTTCTATTGTGACATGTGTTCTCTGCAATGTAAATACATATTATATTGCATTGCTTCTCAAAGTTGACTTATTTGAAGAAACTCGTCGATCGAGGATATTGTATATTTTTGATGATGTTCTCTATTGCAATATTGTATTTTCCATATGTATTTAGTTACTTTGCCTCATATGAAATAATATACTTAATCAATAAGAATTAAGATTTATTAATAACATTTTCTACTATTTATTATGGAAAGATTAATGGAGAAATTATTTGGAAAATAATTTTTGCTTTTCATCAAAAGTATGCTTACTCCTTGTATTTACATGTATAATATTTAACTGAATTTAATTATATATGCTTATGCTTATATGCTTATGTTAACAAAGAACATTTTCAATTTTCTAACAAAAAAAAAATCAAATCAAAAAAAATTTCATATCTTAGCACACAACTTTTTTGTGATTGACGAATATACTCATCATGATTTTAATTGGTACCACAAAAAAATTCTTTGATGTGGGCTCCACAGTTTGAATAGTTCAAATATTTAACAATTCTCGTACTTCTGATCCCAACGCTACTTTTAGAGTCAAAAATGGGTATCATGTAGAAATAAACATCTATTTTTAGGCACCGAATATTGTCCTATTTTTTCCGATAAATACTATATCTGCTTGTTATTTTTGCAGAAGCAAAACTTAGTTATGGTTAAAATTCACGAGTTATGATTTTTTTTTAAAAAAAGTCAATTTTTCACAAGGTCGCTGGTTACCGAGCATTTTTCAGGTCTTCAAATTTCTTTACCTTTAAAATTATATGCTGTCCCATTGTAGATAGTTCAAATTTTATTCTCATTTATTTTTTAAATCAAGACAAAAGTTTGCCCACGGTGAGCATTTAAACACCGCTGGGGTCTGTTGGACCCCGGCTGAGGTGTGTACAAGAAGGGTTGAATATACATAATCCTAAAATCCAAAATAATATTATCTAGATTTCTCTTAAATTAAGTCTGGGAAATATTTTTTAGCGTGTGGTTATTTATCTCCATTGAGAGGTGACTCGTGATTGTGTTTTGATGATTCATGTCATCAACAGTCCCGTCCTGCTTTTCATTCTGTTGACATACGGCCAATTGTTAACGTAA
>NW_020537758.1:29719313-29739089 GCF_003426905.1 Ctenocephalides felis | reverse complement strand
GTCATATCATCCAATTCAGTTGTAGGCGGTAGTTCAGGTAGAAGTGGTGCTAGTTTGGTTTTGAGTTGATATTTTCTGCCAAATCTCGTGCAAGACCTAAAAAGAGGCAAACACATTTCATTACATTTATTCGTATGGGTTGCAGAAGTAATTGTTGGTAACCACTTGACATATCCTTTAATTCGGTAGTGGTCTCTTGGTGGTTCATGTATATCTTGTAAAACATATAGACATACAATAAAATGTCTTCTTTGAAAGATATCTGAAATGAAAAAAAAAACACAAAAGCCCCTAAAAATAGGAACAAAAAAATAACGGGGGCCGTATATATAAAGAATATATGGTCATAACTAATAATAAGGTCAAATTAACAATAATAGGATTAAAACCTTCAAATATGCGTATCCTCCTGGCAGTTATTTAGAAGTCCTGGTGCTTTGTGGTGCGAAAAGACATTAGATTCTGTAACCCTGAAATACAAAGTGGTTTAGAAAATATAAAGAAAAAAGATTTATACATATTACTTAGCAGTATGCCAATAATTTTAGTGTCTTGGTACTCAATTGGTCTGACCAATTTCCTCATATGGGTTGTGGAAGTAGTTCTTGGTACTCAATTGCACATATCTTCGATTCGGTAGAGGTTTTTTTGGTAGTATGCTTGGTAAGCAATTTTCTTGGAAAGATATCTGAAATGAGATAAAAAAGCACAAGTGCCCCTAAAAATAGGGACGAACATACAAACGGGGCCCCGTTAACAAAAATAAAAATATTTTATACTTATATATAATTAAGGTCTAACTAATTAATATTAACTTATGAATACGAGAAAACCTGTAGGTATCCATATTGAGGTGAACTGAAAGGGTTAAGGGTACTCTTGTTAGAGTGTAAAGATTGCTATTTGGTGTGTTAGCATCTCACTCCCCAATATGAAGGGCTTACATTAGCGCCCTAATTCGACTCAACAAAACCTGCAGTTACCAGGGAGATTTTAACTAACTACACAATTAAACAGAATCTACTTACCAACTTATTGATTTGTTACCGAGTTATGTTTACAGATCCCAGAGCTTGACCGCACTTATGTATAGTATGCTTAAGCCTAAATTCGAATGTACTAACGATGGTGTAATGATAAAGCTAGAGAAAATGATTAAAAATGTATAGAACGGCGTAATTACGCAGGGGAAAGCTTAAAATCGGAAAACTCGATCGGATTTTTCTAGATCGTGTTCTTTTTCCCTGGGACAAACATCACAACCATCACTAATGCACTAACTTGTGTCCTCCGTATTGGATTGACCACCTGAGAGGACTGATACTAAAAAACGATCGCGACTCCGGACCTCATACGATAGGAGCCTTATAGGCAGGTGGGAAGATCCTTGGAAGTGATGTATGTAGTCTTTTATCGCGACTCTGGACCACATACGACAGGAACCGTATAGGCGGGTGGCGGATGTAGTTTGCACTAAAGTTGTGCAACCCTTTGGAAACATTGCATGCTGTCGTTACAAAGACGCAATCACTTTTGAAGTATCAGTCCTCTGAGGTAGTCAATCGAGTCGGAAGTACACAATTAGTGTATAGTGGTGCGTGTGTTGTTCCATGGGCAAAGAACACACAATCCGAGAAAAGTGAGGGTTCTCCGATTGTATGCGATCCCCTTTGTCATCACCGTATCATGCACATCTATAATTTCAAGCTTTTTCATCAACCAAAACAATAGTATATCAGAATTTAGACTTAAGACATGACTACAAAAATACAGTCATATCTTGGCACCTACGACGAACACACTAGTAACATTAAAAAGTTAATAAGTATAGATTCTGTTTCATTCATGTAGTTAGTTACGCACTCTACAGATAATTACCGGTTTTTTATTAAAAGTCAGATTGGGGCGCCAAGGTAAACCCTGTATATTGTAAACGCAATGCTAAGATGTACCAAGTAGCAGTCATTGCACCCCAAAAAGGGTACCTTCAACCTTTTTAATCCACCACAATCTCCTAGCAGTCCTGGTGCTTGTCGTCGTGGTGAGAAATTAATTCTGCAACCCTGAAATGAAAAGTGACTTGAAAGAAATGAAATGGACAATGACTTATAAATACTATGTGGTAGCCTACTCGTATTTATTCCAGTGCTCTGGTACATCATATCGGTACACATGTTCTCCTGTTCGTTGTAGTACTCAACCCCCTGGTATCTTTAGTCGAGGCCCATTTACACTAAATAAATGTCAATTTTTTTATTTTTTTACATAATTTAGGGTTTTGTATTATCTTACCTTTTTTTTTAACTTCAAACAGTACGTCTTCAACGTTTCTCCGTTTAGGAGACTTATTGTGCAATCACAAAAAATTTAAATTATTTAATTAAAACACATTCATTGCATTGCAGCAGAAAAATCAGTCAAAATAAAACCAAGTAATTTATTTAACAAAGTTTTTAGATTTTTAAACGAATTATTTACATCCATGCTACTAATAAAATAATTCAAAAAAATTAAACATTGTACACATAAATTGAAGTGTATGGGGTTGCGTTGCTTCTGGGAAAAACATCGCAAGGATCCACACACCAAATGAAAAAAAAATATTAACGAAACGCGAATTACTAGAACCTGCCGTGGGGGGTAGGCGACAGGAACACATTTAAACGCGGAAATCGTTTCAAACGATGTTAAAATCACGAATAAGTCCTCGCACGAACAAAACAAAATTAAAATGTGGACGCAAATAACTCAAAATTATAATTTAACATAATTATAAAAAATAATTAAAAATTGTCAATGTGATTGAATTAAAAAAAATCATGCACAATAAATTCCTAAAGCAATCCGCCACTGCGCAAAACACTGTATGAAATCTGAAACAAAACAAATGTAGTCAATCGTAAATATTTGAAACATAAGATTTATATTAAAATTTAATATTATTTAACTATATTTAAATTTAATAATCTAAAGATTGCATTAAATTATTTATGTTAACTCAAATAGCTAAAATTAAATATTTTCACAACAATAAACACTAAGGCGACACTTCAGCACAAATATATTGGATTAGAAAATGTAACGCAAATCGTTTAATATTAAAGAGACGAATTTTTACTTCAATTTATTTACATTCTTATAATTATAATTCAACAGAAAATCAAGTCAAATCGAATCAACCTAAACACAAGTTCCATGACACGTATTTGAAACTGAATGTACGAAATGATTACATAATACATAAATATTTTTTAAAAGACTTACCACTGACCAGCTAGTACTCTCCACCGAGAGGTCCAAATACAGAATGATTTTAGTTGTTATTGCGAACCTCTTTTATTGGGGTCAGAAAAGGACAAAACTATGAATTGTTACCAGATGATACTAAAATGCAAAAATTCAAAAATTGTTATCTAATTGAATAGTTTTGGGTTCGGAACCATAGAGGGTGCAATACGAAAAGTTTATTGTACTCCATAATCAGTCATAATTCAACCTTCGTGGCGAGATGGTCGAAATTATTACTGCTAATATTTGCATCTAGTTCTGTTTGATTCATATATTTGATTTGATTGTGAAGTATTATTTGTATTAAATACGTTTTTATTTATATTTGCGTCTTATTAATTTGTGCGTTTTTATATATAATTGTAAAATAAAACTAGTGGTGTATGGCATCGTGCCTTAAGGCAAATTGCAGGAACTTTCCGTACCGTAATGGAATATTCGAGAAATTTTAAACGGTTTTCAAATATATTATTACAGATACTGTAACTTTCATTATTTTTGCTATCTTGTTATATCTGAGCAAATCAAATGTAAATCATAAATCAATTTATCTCCAGAACATTAACAACAATCGTCATTTCTTTTCGAATTCAATTTCAAAAAAAAATAGTTGCCTAATTTACACAAAATTGAAAAAGTGCTCCCGTATAGTCACAGTCTAAATGCATTTGCAAATAATTCTGAGCAAAAAAATATTTTTTGAAAAAAAAAGAAACAAATATTTTTTTCCAAAAGCAATTATTTTGGCGAAACAAGCAGAAAGTTCTTTGAATCCTTTAAACCGCACGCTTAGTTCTCTTAAAAACTGCAATTTTTTTTAACATTTAGCTCTGTATCTCCGAAACCGCTGGGCCTACCTTTGCGTCCAGCGTCCGATTTAAATGATTCAAAAAAACTTTCTGCTTGTTTTAACAAAATAATTGATTTTGGAAAAAAAATCTGTTTCAATTTTTTTTTCAAAACAATTTTTTTTTTGTTTATCGAAAATAATTCAGATTTTATTTTTGATTCTGACTAAAGTTTTAAAGCTCACTTATATACTTTTTAAAATAGTTTCAACTTTGCAATTCAGTTTATATAATTCTTATAAATATTAGACAATGTTACAGTATTTATTTGTAATAATCTATTTGAAAACATTTAATATTCTTTGAACATTTTGTTACGGTACTAGAAGTTTTAGCAATTTTCTTTAAGGCACAATGCCATACACCCCACTAGTTTTATTTTCTTTATTTCTCACAAAAAAGCTTATTAATTTGATAATTTTTATTTTAAACATGATACATCACTAAAAATATTAATGAGGCGCCCTTGAATAAGTTTGATTAGAAAACGAATAGCATTCTATTTCATAGAGAATTATCTAGATCAAGATCAATCCTTAAATTAAATTGCCGTGACAAAAAAAAAATCGGAAAAATTTGCCGTCCCCCAAATTGTGCCGCCCTAGGCCCGTGCCTCACGGGCCTATGGGGTAATCCAGCACTGGAAATTTGGAAATACTATCTAAATAAAAGAGGTTTGTGTCGCACAGCGGACAAAACATTTTGGGACAACAACATCAATTTAATTACGAAAATTCTAACAGATAACTCCTATCCCTTAAAACTTATAAACTCCGTAACCAGTAACAGACGAACATACCTTTTGAATAAAATGAACAATTCCGAAGTACAAAACGATTTACCTGACTCAGAAACTCTTTGATCTGATCTGATACTTTTCAATCATTATAAACAAAATTTTAAAATTAGTATTATTAGGCCGATACTTTTCACGATAATTTATGGCTTCTCAAGCTATGCTATTTGGCCAATATTTTTGATAAAATCAATGATATGAATTTATCAATGCAGGGAGTCTGCGTTAATATATGTTTATGTTAAAAACTAAACTTGAGGCCTTTGTTAAAATAATTTTTATATGGAAAAACAGAGTAGAAAGTGGATCTTTCGAAATGTTTCCATTTACTGACGAGTATATAAGTAAGTAAGTAGCATATAGTAACAATATTTCAAAAAAAGATACTCCTACGACTCGTATAACAAAAATTATAGATAATCATTTGAAGAATATGGAAGTTTACATGCATAGGTATTTTCCCAATGATATCGATACACAACAATGAATTTGCAATCCATTTTCAATTGAAATGGAAGAAATTAATTTTTTAAACTTAACAGCACAAGAAGAATTTACCGAATTAACAAGTGATACTACCTTGCGACTCAGATTTTCTCAAGTGCCTGTGCGTGAATTTTGGATTGAAATCAAATCAGAATATTCAAATAAACAAATTACTACCATTTTGTGCAACATATTTATGTGAATCAGCCTTTTCCACATTAACTTACATAAAATCAAAATAGCGTTCAACTTTAATAAACGTTGAAGATTTATTACGATCTGCACTAACTCAAATTGAGCCTAGATTTAATTATTTGAGTAAAAATAAACAATCACATACATCACATTAATATTGTTTGATGTTAATAATAAAGTTTTCATTAAAAAAATGTTACAAAAGTTTATTTTTTCTATTGAATATATAGATATAGTTTTATGTTTTCTTATAAATAAATTGTTACAAAAGTTTATTTTTTCTATTGAATATATACTTACTCCCGAATATTAAACTTAAATTAAACATATATATCAACATCAAATTCAAGACTATTCAAAAATATATATATATATAGTTTTATGTCAACGTTTCCAATTATATATAACATGAATGGGTACATATTCTTCAATCCTTATTTTATTCACATTGTAAAATAGTCCGATAACGGTTAATATATATTTTATTATTTGGAAGAGGGGGTCGTTTAAAATTTCCTAAGCTTGAAGAGGGTTGCTATATAAAAAAGTTTAAGAAGCCGTGGTGTAGTGCATTACCATATCCTGATACCATGGATTATTAAAATTTTCCAATTTAACACTAAGATTAATTAATTGTAAGTACTATTTACTATTTTATTTTTTCTTTTCACTCCAATTCAATTATTTAGTTTTAATTTTATTTTTAGTTTCCACTGAATGAAGGCTAGGATTATAGCCGAAACGTATGGATTTAAAATCAATTTTTGAAAGAAATTCATGTTTTTTATATCTATATATTATATATGTATATATATATATATATATATATATATATATATTCATAATATTTAACAAATTAATCATTCTTATTTGTTCAGGAATCAAATTGAATATTGGAACGATTTAAACTAGGCGCCATCTCCCCACGTGCTTGACCCGATCACCGACGACGAAGTTCAGGTCTATGCTACGCGCTTCTGTCGCGTCAAATCTCGTCTGAATCCAATATGGCCGGTACCCCCTGTGAGAAATAGTGAATTTCGTGTAATCGTTAGTCATTTCGGGCGAATTATAAGTAATACAGAATCAAAATGAATAACACGTGTCGTAAGTGATGTTCTCTGTAGCTGCAGCTGAATATTTGTGAAAGTTTCTGTGACTGGTGGTGTGTTTATTTCGGATTAAATAGTAAAAAATTAATCGGTTTCCCATACGCCCATTGTGGCATTATTTTAACATTCTGATTGCCACATCTGATTTATTGTAAAAATGCAAGCTATAAAGTGTGTCGTCGTGGGAGACGGGTAAGCATTTTTGTTTTTAAATATTTCTGTCAAAGCATTATTGAATAACATTGCCAAATAGTGACAGCGTTTGACGTAAGATTTCAAAATGTCTATTTGACATTTGTCCTGATGAAACTATATACTGTAGCACTTGTTATTAATCTTCCCTATTTCGTTAATTCTAATATTAAACGTTAGTCCAAATGGCTATATTGTGTCAATGCATATTCTTACTTCATGAAATTAATTGAAATTGCTAATTTTAAATTTCTAAGCTTGTTTTTTCATTAATAGGAAGAAGTTTTAGAAAACCTGTTGATTTTATTGATGCACCGTAGTAATTAAGTGTTTTCAAACTTAAATATAAATTGTATTAAATATCTTTACACATTAATATCATTTGTATATCTGATTGAAAATCAATTTGATAACAGTTTAACAGATACAATGCAATTAAAGTATATCATCTTTATAATCTTAATAATACTTCAAATTGTTTTGAATGTATATATACTTACATATATATATATTATATATATATATATATATATATATATATATATATATGTCTAATTCTGAATTTGATGTTGACATATGTATTAACAAAGGCTAATAATCGGGCATACTATCAAAGCATAAATTTCATTTAAGAATATATTTTACAATTCATTCAGTTATTATAAAAAATATTTTACAATTCATTCATTATTATAAAAAAATTATAATAGTAAAACAGTACAATTTGCAATAATCAATAATCTTAATAAATAATCCATTGTATGAAGATATGGTAATGTACTACACTACACTATGTAATATAAACATTAAATTTGTAATTATAACAATATTTCACAATTATGCTAACACTAAATTATCACAAAAGAGTAAATGTGCTATATATGTGTTATCTGTAAGTTAGTTGGAGACACAATGTTGAAAGGATTTTTAAAAAAATATTTTTACTCACATTCAAATACGTGTGGAACTAATTGAGAATTTTTTGCTCATTTTTATTGTTTTGTAAGAAGTTTGGATGTACTATTTAGATAAAGAAAGGTTTGTATTGCACAACATATTGAGGTCATTCCTTTTATTTATAGTTTTATCGTTATAAATGGATAAGTACGATCCTTCACAAATTTTTCTTAAATATAACTTTTTTTCCAAAATGTAGAACAGTCGGTTTAAAAAATTCTGTATTGTGTTTTAAATTATTATTGTGGTCCGCGAGCATAGTTTTAAACTGTCTAGTACTTTTTAAATTATTTTTGCAATTTAAATTACTACGTCAATGTAAATTAAATTACAATCTAGGCACTTAATTTGATAGACGGGATTTCTAAGTCGTTCGTTTCGTTATATATATATATATATATATATATATATATATATATATATTTGCTATTTCCCAACTCGTAAAATATTCAAAAAAATTGATTGAAATATCTAAAATATTTTATTTATGTATTTTTGCCATAAATTTCGTAATCTTTGTTATATTTTTTTACAATTAATATGTATATTACATTATGCTGTAATTTCATATAACTTTACGGTACAGAATCATGACTTTTACGGAATATATATTATCTAATTTTATTTTATCGAGACCACTTCCTGATTCATCATGCGTTTAGTCTGAGTGAAATGTTTAAAGAATGTTCTATATTAATGGTTCGTGTGAATTTCTCAAGAATTTTCGTAATACCACACGTTCATTTTTTTATGTTTTTGCAAATCATCGTATAATCTGTTTAATATCATTTGTATTTTGATTGTATCTAAAATGTTTAATGAACAGATGCATACAGCTAAATAAATTAATTAGTCTCTGGGTAATTAAAATGTTCTATTGTTTATTTCAATTAGACCATGCTGGAGAAGAAGAAAGTATATTAAAATTTCTTTTTTCTATATGTGACATGGTGTTCTCTGCAATGTAAATACATATTATATTGCATTGCTTCTCAAAGTTTGACTTATTTGAAGAACTCGTCGATCGAGGATATTTATATATTTTTGATGATGTTCTCTATTGCAATATTGTATTTTCCATATGTATTTAGTTACTTTGCCTCATATGAAATAATATACTTAATCAATAAGAATTAAGATTTATTAATAACATTTTCTACTATTTATTATGGAAAGATTAATGGAGAAATTATTTGGAAATAATTTTTGCTTTTCATCAAAAAGTATGCTTACTTCCTTGTATTTACATGTATAATATTTAACTGAATTTAATTATATATGCTTATGCTTATATGCTTATGTTAACAAAGAACATTTTCCAATTTTCTAACAAAAAAAAAAAATCAAATCAAAAAAAAAAATTTCATATCTTAGCAGCACAACTTTTTTTGTGATTGACGAATATACTCATCATGATTTTAATTTGTACCACAAAAAAATATTTGATGTGGGCTCCACAGTTTGAATAGTTCAAATATTTAACAATTCTCGTACTTCTGATCCCTACTTTTAGAGTCAAAAATGGGTATCATGTAGAAATAAACATCTATTTTTAGGCACCGAATATTGCCCTATTTTTTCCGATAAATACTATATCTGCTTGTTATTTTTGCAGAAGCAAAACTTAGTTATGATTAAAATTCACGAAGTTATGATTTTTTTTTAAAAAAAAGTCCATTTTTCACAAGGTCGCTGGTTACCGAGCATTTTTCAGGTCTTCAAATTTTCTTTGCCTTTTAAAATTATATGCTGTCCCATTGTAGATAGTTCAAATTTTATTTTCATTTATTTTTATTAAATCAAGACAAAAGTTTGCCCACGGTGAGCATTTAAACACCGCTGGGGTCTGTTGGACCCCGGCTGAGGTGTGTACAAGAAGGGTTGAATATACATAATCCAAAAATCCAAAATAAACTTATCTAGATTTCTCTTTAAATCTAAGTCTGGGAAATAATTTTTAGCGATGTGGTTAATTTATCTCCATTGGAGAGGTGACTCGTGATTGTGTTTTGATGATTCATGTCATCAACAGTCCCGTCCTGCTTTTCATTCTGTTGACATGCGGCCAATTGTTAACGTAAAAGTTCATTCACAGTCTAATAGGATGATGCATGTAAAACCATGTGCAAATTATAAATCCGCAAGTCGTATTGTGTTTATATTAATTGAATTGGATTGTGCTATTTATACACTCCAATACTAACTGATTAATGAGCCCAATTTCAGAAAATTTTGATTACTGTGTGCAATTTGTTACGTTTATGACTTTTTTGTAATTATAATTTAAACTAGTGGGGTGTATGGCAACGTGCCTTAAGGCAAATTGCTGGAACTTCCCGTACCGTAACGAAATGTTCGAGGAATTTTAAATGTTTTCAAATAGATTATTATTAATATTGTAACATTGTAAAGTTAAAATATTTATTTAAAATAAATTAGAACTATAGTCAGAATTAAAAATAAAATTTGAATTATTTTCGATATACAAATTTTTTTTTTGAAAAAAAAAGTTGAAACAAAATTTTTTTTCCAAAATCAATTATTTTGTTAAAAACAAGCAGAAAGTTCTTTGAATCATTTAAATCGGACGCTTAGTTCTCTGAAAAACTGCCATTTTTTGCACATTTAGCTCCGTATTTTCGAAATGGCTGGGCCTGCCTTTGCCAAAATCTGATAAACACTTCTCTCAATCATTACTAATTGAATGTTTTTTAGAACATTCAAATCGGATGCTCCGTTCTCTCAAAAACTCGATTTCTATTTTCTGCACTCTTTGCTCTTTATCTGCGTAACTGCTAGACCTGTCCTTGCCAAAAACTAATCAGCTCATTTCCCTATCAATAGGAATCGAATATTTTTTGAACCATTCAAATCGGTTGATCCGTGCGCCCGAGGACGTGACTGGAAATTTGTATCAATAGATACATACACACACACACATCCATTTTTTGTGAGGTATGCCAAAACGTTCAGAAACCTTCAAAACGTCGAGAAATGTAAAAATTTTCAATTTCGATTTTCGGCCCATTACAATAACTTACCCTACGGAATGTTAATAATAAACAGTTATAAACTAGTAGGCACTTAAGTCAATGACTAAAATCAAGGATATGACTAAAATCAATCGATGCGTATTCTGAAAAAATAAAGACTAAAATCAATCGTTTGTGCAAATTCGATTTATTGATTTAAGTGAATCATTGTAACTTGAAGAGAAAATTGTTTATGTGGCACACGTGTTGAGATGTTCTTAGAATCGAGTTGAATTAGATCATGAATTACAAACGTTCAGAAGGTCAGCGTAGATGATTCCTTAATGACGACAACCGTTCGCAGATCAGGCGGGTATCACACCTAAAATACACATACAGAGACGGTCAACTGTTTCTCAATGCATTCGGGGCATAATTGTTGCTGGAATTACTTCTTGTTTTGTATCCGGTGAATGTTGTGATTCATGTTACAACAAACAACTGACTGCAACTACATTTGAGCTAGATTTTTAATTACTTATTAATAATTGTGTCTATTTTATGTAGTATTGTTGTTAATATTATCTTTGGTTATAAGGCAATCAAAAATTGAATTCGCACAAGCTATCGTATTGCGGAGCAATAGTATTTTGATTAACTTTTCACAGGATAAGCTATAGTAATTGCAAAAAAATGAAAATGAATATTGTTGGATATCTTTACGTTCGAAAGTTTCTAAACATTTTGGCATATATTTATGTGTAATATGTATGTTCGGATACAAGTTTTTGTCCACGATTTCATGAGCACTGATCAACCCATTTGAATGATTCAAAAAATATCACATTCCTGTTGATCGGAAGACGTGCTGATTAGCTTTTGGCAAAGGCAGGTCTAGCCGTTTTAGAGAAATAGGACAAAGAGAGCAACAATCGGAAAATTAAGTTTTTGATAGGAACATCCTATTAGAATTATCCAAAAAATGATTTGTTTGACTTACTTGTAGTCGAGTATCGGTTTTGATATATTGAATGTTGTAATAAAACATGTTTATGTTGATGAATGAGACCATAAAACTAATAAATGTGTAGTATACACATAGACCAGTCGACAGATAAAAAATGATTAAAATATTAATTATTACCACATATCAGCTTTTTATATGGTACTAGCAAACCGGGCGAACTCCGTTTCACCACCACATGGTTTCATTTTATGTAACATTTTGTTTGGTGATTAAAAGATGAAGAAAAAAATTGTCTGCTGTTGAATTTGAATAAAAAATTGCACAATACACCTGATTGATTTGATGGTTTCCAATTGAAATGTTAGGAAACGAATTACTTTTTTTGCACAATTTTACAGTGAACACAATGCCGGTTTGTCACATGAAATTCACTGAGCAAAGAACAATGATTAGCTGTCAAACATATGAGTAGCAGTCAAACAAAAAATATTAGTTTGTAGTACATGCTAAGTATGAGTTGACGCTGTATGTGAAAAAAGAAATAGTGTTTTCCGCTTTTCTGTTAAAATCTTTCTTCAATTTTCTTTGCTATAAACCTCAAGGAGTCCGAGACCTTTCCAACGAATGCAAAATCGTCGAAATCGGTTCGTGCGTTCTGGAGTTCGTCAGGAAGGAAAACCTGACTTATTTTTAATTAATAGATAATTTTAACCAAAGCTTTCATCGTAGGAATCAAAGCAACAATTAGATCGTGCGTTATTTAAAAATATTTGCATCTCAGTTACACAAATACAAATTGATTTTATATTTATAGATGAACCAAGCATTTATTTCTTTATTACACTTTAATAAATAAATTTTGTTTGAGAAACTCTGCTCGGAATTTTTGTATACAAGTAAAGTGCCACTAATTTATGAGTACAACGCCCTACTAGTACAATTAGATACATGAAATGCATAATATATTTTAACGTACGTACATAGATTGATTTAGAATTACATTACTTTGAAAAAATATCCCAATATTGGTCACATGTTATATATTAACAACGTGTTATATTTAGAATATTGGTACAAATATGTTCATTTTGTACTCAATTATCACTTTAACGCAAAGAAATTTGAGTTAATACACTGTAGGTTTTTTTTTTGTAAATCTCTATAAACGGAGAATCTTTTTATAATGGGCCAGTGTTCAAAGAACTTTGCATATTTGAACACCGGCAATATAATAATTGCATATCATTCTTATGATTTTTCCCCAGTAATGCAGTATTAAAAAGAACTTGTGATCATTTTTTATGATTACTTCTCAATTATTTTACGTGTATTTTTTAAAAAATGTACTAAAAATATTGGTGTATTTTATTTTGTGGCGTTTATTAAGACAGTAATGTCAGTCAACAATGTAAGGAATAGTACCAACGCGTGTGGCATTTATATGTCATGTTAATAGATTTATCTCACATATGAGTTCATTACTGCTTCTGTGCATGAGATAGATAAATATTATAGAGTTACAACATTAGATAATTTCAATACCCGTGGGTGTCTGGTTCTGTTTGGCATTGGCGGAAATTGAAAAATCATTACATTAGATCTATTATTGGTTTCAAGTTCAATAGAATCGATAATTGATTCCACATTGAGAATTGATCACTACTTATATTACTAGGTAGTACTACTACGTGGATGTTTTTTTTAGTAAAAAGCCTAAAGCAAAAAGTTTTGATATAAATCTAGATATTTTAATCAATACTCAATCTAATTAAGTAGTAAAAAATGCTTTTTGTATTTCACCAGTTTAATCATAAGTTTCCAGAACCAAAACAAAACAATCACATATTTCCTATTCTTTACGCTCAAGGTAAATGTTCGACTTATACTTGTGATAAGTATTTATCCATTGTTTTTTATCTTTATTAAGTTTATAAATAATATTTATAATGAAATATGTATAATAAAAAAAACATTCCGCAGTCTTCAAGATAACAAAGAAAATAAAATATAATCTATACACAGTTTTATCTGCAAATGTGGGATATATTCTGATATGTTTAATATAAATTACTGCAAGAACTAGACCTGGAAAAATATAATAATAATAGTTTATCTTGTATGACGAACGCGCGTTTGTTATTAATTTATAATAGTTTATATTAATTAATTTATAATAGATTATATTATTCAGCCTCTAGTCGTATATATTTATTTTTTGTATGTTACTCTAATCTATAGCGTTAAATATATATTTTACCATTATACAAATTTAATATTAGAGACGCTATTTGTTGCAATATATCGAAATAATAACTTTTATGATAAAGCTTTCATAAAAGACAAGTTCTTTGGACCACTTTGTTTTACTATATTTGCCAAAGTTCTTTAGTATGGAATCTCTAAAAGAGAGGACTATATTTTAAAAGGTACATCTGTTCAAATTACACAAAAATGTTTATTTGAACACATGAAAGAGGCCACATGAAATATTTCACATGAGTTTAGTATTAGTTAAACAACGTAACTTGTATCGAAACAATCTTTACAATAGAGTCTATCAATGTTAATGTTGCAATAAAAAACGTAATAAAAAAACGCTATAAGAATTGAGATAGGAAATTGCCTGAAGGTCTAAAAACTAAAATAAAAAATAAAATAAACTTGGAAAAGGCAATCCAGAATGATGCTGCGCCGATAGCTATCATACTAAAAAGGAGATTCTTGCTGCAAGTAATGTTTAAGTTACAAAATTAGCTAGCAATACTTTATTGCATGTTTTAGTCTAATATATTTGTCAATTTTACTAAAAATAAAGAACAAGATCTAATTAGTTAACATCATGTACTTTATCCTCAGACGAATCTTCATTACACACTTTATTAAGTAGCTCGTTACTTGCGTGGTTCAATTGCGTCATGTTAAAATTAGCACCAGAGATCTCTTATACGGGACAAGGTCTGCTTGTAAAGTTTCAATACTCACCTTAATGAAGAATTAACTTTTATAACGTAAATACTAGGGATTTTTTATTATTATTATTATTATTATTTTTACAGTAATCAGAACCTTACGTCCTATGAGCTGTTGGGCTGAAACTTCTCCTTACTTCGTATTTTTAGATGGTAACCCAATGGTTAATCCATCCATATTTGATGATTTTTGTATTAGAATTAATCCAATAGGGCTGACTTTTTTATTGGTGCAGCAATGCCGGGCAAGGGCTATTTTTACTTGGAAACATATTGCTATCTATATTTCCAAGTGAAAATCGTTGCCGCTGCTGTCTGACAACAGGCTGCTCGAAGTGGGTATCGAACCCGGGACCTCTGAAACAAGAAATACTAGGGATTAACTTTTTATTTCATGAACGGTGAAGATATCCATAAATTAACCCTTCAGACTCGGTTGCCGCCGCTCCGTCGACAAAATATATACAAATTCCGGAATTTGCGAGTGGCAAGGGTTTTTTTTTTCAAACGTAATTGTAAAAAGTAATGGTTGTAAGTTATATTATTTTGAGAGTAGGGTGTTCATCTCTTATTTCCAACTCTGCCATCTTGATATCAAGTAGTAGGGATATCAGTTTGTTCTTGAAAATGCAGATTACCAAGACATTTGCGAGTAGATATAGCCCTTTTCCGGCTAATGCTGTTTTAAATTAACTTTATCATTATCAGAGAGTATTAGAGAAATTCTAATAATAATAAATACATTAAACATGGATAGGCCAACCCTTGGGTTGCTTTCTAATACGCGGCGTTGTAAAAAGGAAAGTTCAACACTACATCAAACTGAGAAGTTTTATTTGCTAAACAATTTTATTGAAAGTAGTATTTGTCTTTTGAAATAATGATCTAAATGTAGTATTATCTTGAGTATAGAGTTTTATCAGTGGTAATCACTGTAGATAAATAGCTTTTAGCATGTGCTAATTCATATCATATCTTATTTATATTATTGATAAAGCATATAAATTGTCATCACGTATTGGCGCATATTAATATGAAATATTTATTTATAAATTCTTGTATATTACGAAACGGTTTTAATGAAACGCAATGATGTCCGGAAAAAGTCTTTTTTCTTGTAGTTTTCAAGTTATGAATGGCAGCTTTTCATTAGATATTGAATAATTCGAATATTTGACAGGTTTTTCGATGATTTTTTTATTTCATTTTCTTTGACAATTGATTCAATACGTTTTAGCTAATATTTTTTTAGTTTCAATTGCTATAAAAATCACTATTCGATACATATAGTATTAATAATTTTAAAACGAAAATAATTTCAGCAGATAATTATAGATATATATATATATATATATGTATATATATATATGTATATATATATATATGTATATATATATATATATATATATATATATATATATATGTTTGTAATCATAAGAGATGCCAATTCACTAGTACTCGTATAAACGCCTTGTATTCTCTCAACAATGATCACACTAGTCAAAATCCATATCGCGTTTTTGCATTAACAAGAACAGTACAAGTGTATATGATGAATTTTTATATTTTATCTATTTATTGATATTAATAGAAATCTTTTCATCTTTTACAGAGCCGTCGGTAAGACATGTTTGCTGATCAGTTACACAACAAATGCCTTTCCTGGCGAATACATACCCACAGTGTAAGTCTCCACATTAGTAATCATAAATTTAAAAAATCTCATTTTATGAGATTCTTTCAATTATACATATTTCCCGCAAGATCAATAAAATTTACATAAAGAGTGATAATCTCTACCATAAACTAGCTAAAACAACTACTCTATAGCGAATATAGATAGATCCTGACTTTATTATATTAATGCAGTCGAATAACAAATTGTTTGAACACTCTTAATCTTTATAATATTTACAGATTAGATAGATTCTATTTTTTTTATTTCTTTTCTCAGATTTGACAACTACTCTGCCAATGTTATGGTCGATGGTAAACCGATCAATTTGGGATTATGGGATACAGCAGGTCAAGAAGATTACGACCGTCTCAGGCCACTTTCCTACCCTCAGACTGACGTATTCCTGATTTGTTTTTCACTGGTGAATCCAGCATCATTCGAGAACGTACGCGCCAAATGGTATCCAGAAGTGCGGCACCATTGCCCGAACACGCCGATAATACTCGTCGGAACGAAGCTCGATTTGCGCGAAGACAAGGACACTGTCGAAAAGTTAAAGGATAAAAAATTAGCACCTATTACATATCCACAAGTGAGTAAAATTAAAACACTGTCGAAAAATTAAAGGATAAAAAATTAGCACCTATTACATATCTTATATATGAAAGTATATTTTGGTAGCAACAGCAATAGGACATCATAGCTGTTAATAATTACAGATTTATATTCGTAATTATACAGAATCTGATTCAATAATTATAGACATTTCTTCTTGTATATTAGGTAAACTATTACACTTAAACGAAAGGATATGAAAATATTTTTTATTTCACTCAAATTCGAATATATTATCTGTATGCAATTTTATATACAGGTAACCTCCGCACTATATGATACAAGCGAGCTATTGGTGGAATTGGAGAAAAATATGGTTATGACATTTTGTAAAATTTTATAATTAGCGAAATTTAATATATAGTTTTGTACATGGAAATTTCTTCATATATATTTAAATATTTCCATACATATTAATATGGATTCACTTTGACATGGTTTGAGAATTGAGAGCATTCTCCTTACAAAACCGTATTTTTAGAGTACAGCCAAAACCTATTACAAGCAAATTTTAGCGAATTTATATGTATAGTAGAATCACTGGACAATAGACCAATGAACATAATGAAACTATACTGCAAAAGATAAGTTATGTCATGGTTCTATTGAACAAAAGCCTCGACTTATCCAAATGTCATATTTACACCCTCTTTCTGTACCAGTCCTTTGTTTCATATGACCAGGTAGTTTTCTTATAACCGATGTTACCCGTATATTTGAAAGTACGTTATACAAGAGACTATGAAATATTTGTAAGGCTGTGATGTGTATAAAATTGAATCCAGGAATGCCTTTCCCATTAAATGTGTGAAGTACCAAATTTTTTTTTCTGTTCCAGGGCCTGTCGATGGCAAAAGAAATAGGCGCTGTTAAATATCTAGAATGTTCAGCGCTCACGCAGAAAGGACTAAAAACAGTTTTCGATGAAGCGATACGGGCTGTCCTTTGCCCGGTGCTTCCGGTTAAACCGAAAAGAAAATGCGTTTTGCTCTAGGGACGCAGCGGACGAAAATAGGGTAGCACAAGTGCAAAAAATAAATAATTTAGACGGAGATTTACAAATGAATAACAAAAGGAAGAGCTTACGCTTTCTTTCCCAACGACAGACACAATCGAATATTAATACAAATTACATATTAACATATGGTGTTCAAATCACTCTCCCATTAATATTTTTTTAAATATAGCCATTACGCACAATAATTTATTTTAATGCCAATTATTGTAGTAAGAAGTATTCACTACTATCATCTTTCAAAGAATTTCAGGCACTTACATAAAACAAAGTAATAAAATCATTTTTATTTACCTAGTTTTGTGCGAAATTAAAAAACAGAAATTTTCTCATTATGGTTTCATATGATCACTAAATAATAATAAGTTGGGTACTTGAATATTGACTGAGAATTTATATATCTAACGATTTTTGACGCGTATTCTTAAATTGAAATATAAATATAAAATGTTGAATAAAATCTTTTGAAAAAATTAAATAAAATTCATTGACCACCATGTATATTTGGTAACCATCAAATGCGCACAATATGTCAAACTGCTTTTATTACGCGCGGAAAGTTAATAAAGGGTAAAATAATCTACAATTTACGTAAATTAAGATTCACCGTAGTCTTTTTAATAAAACAACTGAGAAATTAATCAGTAGATAAATTATAATCGAACCAACAGGCATAAATATTTTAGCCACGATCAATTGATTTAATAATAATGTTTGTATATTAATATTATGTATTTGTATAGTAAATTTTATAATATTTTTTTTGCACATAGACATATCTATATTCATCCATATTATTGGTAGCAACGAACGATATAGTTTTATAGTTTGTTATATATTTTTATATTTATATAGTGTTAGAAAAAGCACTTACAATTTTCCAATTATTCTCTTATTGTACCATCCGCCCAATAGAATTTAGAAAATTAATATTATAATTACTGTGACTTCATGTTCAGACATCAATGTTGAATATAACGAATATAAAATATATTTAAGTAAAATATATTAAAAATAAATTCAAAACTTGCTGTACATATTAGATGTTTCAGTGGATAATCATCGGTGAAAATTAGTGCATGTTGTGTTATGTGATTCCATACATAATTGTATCATTGTTGACTGGGAAAAATTATATCATCTTTGCTACCAAAATTATATCATAAATGTTTGTCCAAATCCAATTCCATATTTCCATATAATCAATGTATCATTAATAATAAAAAAAATCTGTATTTTTGTTTCAATTTTCAAACATGTGGTGGATAGTATGACTATATTTTTTTTGCTTAATATGTTCCTGTATTTAAATGAATTTTCAACAAAAGTTACAGGCAAACATTTAATATAATTATCACTTTTTTATTTCTTTTTTAATATTTGTTTTATACTGACAATGTTATATCCATTAGGACCACTTTGCATAAATTTCGTTTCCTGTTATGTTAATTGATAAATTTATATAATAAATATTTTAAATTGTAAATAGAAAATAGTTACACAAATCTTTGTTTGGAAATTATTTTGTAAATATGCTCTAGTAAAATGTTGTAATTCTTATGTAATATTAATATGGAAGAAATGAAGTTCTTCAATACTTTAGATTATGAAATTATTTTTAGATAACTAAAATATTCCTTTGAAGTATGCTTATGTAGAATAAATTTTATTAACTGCGTTGTAGCT
>NW_020537758.1:29697050-29718313 GCF_003426905.1 Ctenocephalides felis | reverse complement strand
TAAACTCCGTAACCAGTAACAGACGAACATACCTTTTGAATAAAATGAACAATTCCGAAGTACAAAACGATTTACCTGACTCAGAAACTCTTTGATCTGATCTGATACTTTTCAATCATTATAAACAAAATTTTAAAATTAGTATTATTAGGCCGATACTTTTCACGATAATTTATGGCTTCTCAAGCTATGCTATTTGGCCAATATTTTTGATAAAATCAATGATATGAATTTATCAATGCAGGGAGTCTGCGTTAATATATGTTTATGTTAAAAAATAAACTTGAGGCCTTTGTTAAAATAATTCTTATATGGAAAAACAGAGTAGAAAATGGATCTTTCGAAATGTTTTCATTTACTGACGAGTATATAATTAGTAACAATATTTCAAAAAAAGATACTCCTATAACAAAAATTATAGATAATCATTTGAAGAATATGGAAGTTTACATGCATAGGTATTTTCCCAATGATATCGATACACAACAATGAATTTGCAATCCATTTTCAATTGAAATGGAAGAAATTAATTTTTTAAACTTAAAAGCACAAGAAGAATTTGCCGAATTAACAAGTGAGACTACCTTGCGACTCAGATTTTCTCAAGTGCCTGTGCATGAATTTCGGATTGAAATCAAATCAGAATATTCAAATAAACAAATTACTACCATTTTGTGCAACATATTTATGTGAATCAGCCTTTAATAAACGTTGAAGATTTATTACGATCTGCACTAACTCAAATTGAGCCTAGATTTAATTATTTGAGTAAAAATAAACGGTCACATACATCACATTAATATTGTTTGATGTTAATAATAAGTTTTCATTAAAAAATGTTACAAAGTATATATATATATATATATATATATATATATATATATATATATATATATATATATATATATATAGTTTTATGTCAACGTTTCCAATTATATATAACATGAATGGGTACATATTCTTCAATCCTTATTTTATTTACATTGTAAAATAGTGCGATAACGGTTAATATATATTTTATTATTTGGAAGAGGGGGTCGTTTAAAATTTCCTAAGCTTGGAAAGGGTCGCTATATAAAAAAGTTTAAGAAGTCCTAGTGTAGTGCATTATCATATCCTGATACCATGGATTATTAAAATTTGCCAATTTACCACTAAGATTAATTAATTGTAAGTACTATTTACTATTTTATTTTTTCTTTTCACTCCAATTCAATTGTTTTAGTTTTAATTTTATTTTTAGTTTCTACTGAATAAAGGCTAGGATTATAGCCGAAACATATGGATTTAAAATAAATTTTTGAAAGAAAATCATGTTTTTTATTGATGTTATGCCCGATTACTAGACTTTGTTAATACATATGTCAACATCAAATTCAGAATCATACAATATATATATATATATATATATATATATATATATATATGTATATAAATATAAATATTTTCTTGCATGTTGATTTTCAGCCAATCGTAGGAATAAATCTTTTATTTTGACGATTGGCTGAAAATCTGTGTTTAAGAATATGTTATATCTATATATTATATATGTATATAAATATATATATATATATATATATATATATTCATAATATTTAACAAATCAATCATTCTTATTTGTTCAGGAATCAAATTGAATATTGGAACGATTTAAACTAGGCGCCATCTCCCCACGTGCTTGACCCGATCACCGACGACGAAGTTCAGGTCTATGCTACGCGCTTCTGTCGCGTCAAATCTCGTCTGAATCCAATATGGCCGGTACCCCCTGTGAGAAATAGTGAATTTCGTGTAATCGTTAGTCATTTCGGGCGAATTATAAGTAATACAGAATCAAAATGAATAACACGTGTCGTAAGTGATGTTCTCTGTAGCTGCAGCTGAATATTTGTGAAAGTTACTGTGACTGGTGGTGTGTTTATTTCGGATTAAATAGTAAAAAATTAATCGGTTTCCCATACGCCCATTGTGGCATTATTTTAACATTCTGATTGCCACATCTGATTTATTGTAAAAATGCAAGCTATAAAGTGTGTCGTCGTGGGAGACGGGTAAGCATTTTTGTTTTTAAATATTTCTGTCAAAGCATTATTGAATAACATTGCCAAATAGTGACAGCGTTTGACGTAAGATTTCAAAATGTCTATTTGACATTTGTCCTGATGAAACTATATACTGTAGTACTTGTTATTAATCTTGTTTTCCTTAATTCTATTATTAAACGGGAATCCAAATGGCAATATTTTGTCAATGCATATTCTTACTCCATGAAATTAATTGAAATTACTAATTTTAAATTTCTAAGCTTGTTTTTTCACAAATAGGAAGCAGTTTTAGAAAACCTGTTGATTTTATTGATGCACCATAGTAATTAAGTGTTTTCAAACTTGAAAATTAATTATATTAAATATCTTTACACATTAATATCATTTGTATATCTGATTGAAAGTCAATTTGATAACAATTTAACAGATACCATGCAATTAAAGCATATCACCTTTTTAATTTTAATGATACTTCAAATTGTTTTGAATATATATATACATTAGACACACACACACATATTTATATATATATATATATATATATATATATATATATGTCTAATACTAAATTTGATGTTGACATATGTATTAACAAAGGCTAATAATCGAGCATACCATCAAAACATAAATTTCATTTAAGAATATATTTTACAATCCATGCAGTTATTATAAAAAAATATAAATAGTATAACAGTGCAATTTGCAATAATCATTAAGCTTATTAAATAATCCATGGTATGAGGATATGGTAATGTACTACACTATGTAATACAAACATTAAATTTGTAATTATAACAATATTCCACAATTCTGCTAACACTAAATTATCACAAAAGAGTAAATGTGCTATATATGTGTTATCTGTAAGTTAGTTGGAGACATAATGTTGAAAGGATTTTTAAAAAAATATTTTTACTGGCATTCAAATACGTGTGGAACTAATTGAGAATTTTTTTCTCATTTTTATTGTTTTGTAAGAAGTTTGGATGTACTATTTAGATGAAAAAAGGAGGTTTGTATCGCACAACATGTTGAGCTCATTCTTTTTATTTATAGTTTTATCGTTATAAATGGATAAGTACGATCCTTCACAAATTTTTCTTAAATATAACTTTTTTTCCAAAATGTAGAACAGTCGGTTTAAAAAATTCTGTATTGTGTTTTAAATTATTATTGTGGTCCGCGAGCATAGTTTTAAACTGTCTAGTATTTTTTAAATTATTTTTGCAATTTAAATTACTACGTCAATGTAAATTAAATTACAATCTAGGCAGTTAATTTGACGGGATTTCTAAGTCATTCAGATATATATATATATATATATATATATATTTGGCACTTTACAGCTCGTAAAATATTCAAAAAAATTGATTAAAATATTCAAAATATTTTATTTATGTATTTTTGCCATAAATTTCTTAACCTTTGTTATATTTTTCTACAATTAATATGTATATTACATTATGTTGTAATTTCATATAACTCTTTACGGTACAGAATTATGACTTTTACGGAATATATATTATCTAATTTTATTTTATCGAGACCACTTCCTGATTCATCATGCGTTTAGTCTGAGTGAAATGTTTAAAGAATGTTCTATATTAATGGTTCGTGTGAATTTCTCAAGAATTTTCGTAATACCACACGTTCATTTTTTATGTTTCTGCAAATCATCGTATAATCTGTTTCATATCATTTGTATTTTGATTGTATCTAAAATGTTTAATGAACAGATGCATACAGCTAAATAAATTAATTAGTCTCTGGGTAATTAAAATGTTCTATTGTTTATTTCAATTAGACCATGCTGAAGGAGAAGAAAGTATATTAAAATTTCTTTTTTCTGTATGTGACATGGTGTTCTCTGCAATGTAAATACATATTATATTGCATTGCTTCTCAAAGTTTGACTTATTCGAAGAACTGGTCGATCGAGGATAATGGTATATTTTTGATGATGTTCTCTATTGCAATATTGTATTTTCCATATGTATTTAGTTACTTTGCCTCATATGAAATAATATACTATATTTTCTACTGTTTATTTTGGAAAGATTAATGGAAAATAATTTTTGATTTTCATCAAAATGTATTCTTACTTCCTTATATTTACATGTATAATATTTAACTGATATAAATTGGTTTTTAGTTTAATACGTGTGTAATATATGCGTATGTTAACAAAGAACATTTTCCAATTTTATGGTAAAAAACTTTTCTTTCATATCTATATAGCACTAATAGCACATCTTTCTTTGTGATTAACGAATATACTTGATATGATATTAATTCGTACGGCAAAAAATTGTTTGATGTGGGCGCCACAATTTAAATAAGTAAAATATTTAACCCTTCTCGTACACCTGGGGTCTACTTGACCCCAACGCTACCTTTAGAGTCAAAAATGGATAGCATGTAAAAATAAACATCTATTTTTGAGCACCAAATATTGCTCTATTTTTTCCGATAAATACTATATCTGCTTGTTATTTTTGCAGAAGCAAAACTTAGTTATGGTTCAAATTCACGAAGTTATGATTAAAAAAAAAAACATACAAGGTCGGTGGTTGCCGAGCATTTCTTTTTAGGGGCACAACTAGTGTGAAATTTCGAAAAAATTGATTTTTGTTTTTTTCATGTTTCGGTAGATTTAAAAATAACATATTAAAATTTCAAATTGATATCTCAAATAGTTTTTGAGTTACAGCCATTTTTTCGTTTTTGCTGCAGTGATTACTCAAAAACGAATGATCCGATCACTATCAAATTTTTTTTGCATGTTCTTTATATAGTACTCCGTGAAACGAACTATCGATTCTTTGATCGGATCAAAAATCGAATTTTGGCAGTCGAAAAACGACCAAAATTTTGGGTAAAAATCGACTTTTTTTTAAAGCGCCGCCATTTTGTCAATTTTTTATTTATTTTGTTATCGTAGATCATTTTACAGACAATATTATCTAGTTTAACGAGAATTTTTATTTTATTTCATCCACGTAGAAGGCCGGAATCACTGCAGCAGTTAAGGGCCTTATTTTGTCGCGCCGTTGGAGATCGACGATAACTTAAAAAATATTTATTTTTTTTCTTCAAAAATTTCACTATGTATTCTTAAAACATGTATAAATATATTCCTAAAATTTTGAAATGATTGATAAAGTAGTTTTTTTAATATAAATTCCTAAAAATCACCTTTTTGGTTACACTAGTTGTGCCCCTTAAATCGAGACAATGGTCTGCCCACGGTGAGCATTTAAACACCGCTAGGGTTTTAAATGCTGAGGTGTGTAAAAGAAGGGTTGAATACATAATACAAAATAAACTTATCTAGATTTCTCTTTAAATTTAAGTCTGGGAAATAATTTTTAGCGATGTGGTTAATTTATCTCCATTGGAGAGGTGACTCGTGATTGTGTTTTGATGATTCATGTCATCAACAGTCCCGTCCTGCTTTTCATTCTGTTGACATACGGCCAATTGTTAACGTAAAAGTTCATTCACAGTCTAATAGGATGATGCATGTAAAACCATGTGCAAATTATAAATCCGCAAGTCGGATTGTGCTTATATTAATTGAATCGGATTGTGCTATTTATACACTCCAATACTAACTGATTAATGAGCCCAGTTTCAGAAAATTTTGATGAGTGTATGCAATTTGTTACGTTTATAACTCTTTTGTAATTATAATTTAAACTAGTGGGGTGTATGGCATCGTGCCTTAAGGCAAATTGCTGGAACTTCCCGTACCGTAACGAAATGTTCGAGGAATTTTAAATGTTTTCAAATAAATTATTATGAAGTAATATTGTAACATTGTCTAATATTTATAAGAATTATATAAACTGAATTGCAAAGTTGAAATTATTTGTTTAAAGTATATTAGAACTATAGTCAGAATTAAAAATTAAATCTTAATTATTTTCAATAAACAAAAAAAAATTTTTTGAAAAAAAAAGTTGAAACAAAATTTTTTTTTCCAAAATCAATTATTTTGTTAAGACAAGCAGAAAGTTCTTTGAATCATTTAAATCGGACGCTTAGTTCTCTCAAAAACTGCCACTTCTCACACATTTAGCTTCGTATCTTCGAAATGGCTGGACCTGCCTTTGCCAAAAACTAATAAACACTTCTCCCAATCATTACTAATTGAATGTTTTTTGGATCATTCAAATCGGATGCTCCGTTCTCTCAAAAACTCGATTTCTATTTTCTGCACTCTCTGCTCTTTATCTCCGTAACTGCTGCACCTGCCTTTGCCAAAAACTAATCAGCTCATCTCCCTATCAATAGGAATCGAATGTTTTTTGAGCCATTCAAATGGGTTGATCCGTGCGCCCGAGAACGTGACTGGAAATTTGTATTTATACATACATACACACACACATCCATTTTTTGTGAGGTATGCCAAAACGTTCAGAAACCTTCAAAAAGTCGAGAAATGTAAAAATTTTCAATTTCGATTTTCGGCCCATTACAATAACTTCTACCCTACGGGAAGTAATAATACACAGTTATAAACAAGTAGACACTTAAGTCAATGACTAAAATCAATCGATGCGTATTCTGAAAAAAATTCAATCATTTGTGCAAATTCGATTTATTGATTTAAGTGAATCATTGTAACTTGAAGAGAAAATTGTTTATGTGGCACACGTGTTGAGATGTTCTTAGAATCGAGTTGAATTAGATATTACAAACGTTCAGAAGGTCAGCGTAGATGATTCCTTAATGACGACAACCGTTCGCAGATCAGGCGGGTATCACACCTAAAATACACATACAGAGACGGGCAAATGTTTCTCAATGCATTCGGGGCATAATTTTTGCTGGAATTACTTCTTGTTTTGTATCCGGTGAATGTTGTGATTCATGTTACAACAAACAACTGACTGCAACTACATTTGAGCTAGATTTTTGTAATTACTTATTAATAATTGTGTGTATTTTATGTAGTATTGTTGTTAATATTATCTTTGGTTATAGAGCAATAAAAAATTCAATTCGCACAAGCTATCTATTGCTCAAAAAAAGTATTTTTATTAACTTTTCACAGGGTAAGTTATAGTAATTGCAAAAAAATGAAAATGAATATTGTTGGATGTCTTTACGTTCGAAAGTTTTTAAATATTTTGGCATATATTTTTAAGTGTAATATGTGTGTATGTATGTTCGGATACAAGTTTTTGTCCACAATTTCATGAGCACGGATCGGCCCATTGGAATGATTAAAAAAATATCAGATTCCTGTTGATCGGAAGACGCGCTGATTAGTTTTTGGCAAAGGCAGGTCCAGTCATTTCAGAGAAATGGGGCAAAGAGAGCAAGAATCGGAAATTAAGTTTTTAAGAGTATGGAGCATCCTATTAGAATTATCCAAAAATTGATTTGTTCGACTTAATTGTAGTCGAGTATCAGTTTTGATATACTGAATGTAGTAATAAAGCATGTTTATGTTGATGAATGAGACCATAAAACTATTAAATATGTAGTATACACATAGACCAGTCGACAGATAAAAAATGATTAAAATATTAATTATTACCATATATCAGCTTTTTATATGCTACTAGCAACCCGGGCGAACTCCGTTTCACCACTACATGGTTTCATTTCATGTAACATTTTGTTTGGTGATTAAAAGATGAAGAAAAAAATTGTCTGCTGTTGAATTTGAATAAAAATTTGCACAATACACCTGATTGATTTGATGGTTTCCAATTGAAATGTTAGGGAACGAATTACTTATTTTTTTACTTTTTTGTACAATTTCACAGTGAACACAATGCCGGTTTGTCACATGAAATTAACTGAGCAAAGAACAATGAGTAGCAGTCAAACAAAACATCTTAGTTTGTAGTACATGCTAAGTATGAGATGACGCTGTATGTGAAAAAAAAAGTGTTTTCCGCTTTTCTGCTGAAATCTTTCTTAAATTTTTTTTTGCTATAAACCTCACGGATTCCGACACTTTCCAACGAATGCAAAATTGTCGAAATCGGTTCGTGCGTTCTGAAGTTATATCGTCAGGAAGGAAAACCCGACTTATTTTTATATAATAGATAATTTTAAACAAAGCTTTCATCGTAGGAATCAAAATAACAGTTATGTAGATCGTGCGTTATTTAAAAATATTTGCATCTCAGTTACACAAATACAAATTGATTTTATATTTATAGATGGACCAAGCATTTATTTCTTTACTACACTTTAATAAATAAATTTAGATTGAGAAACTCTGCTCGGAATTTTTGTATACAAGTAAAGTGCCACTAATTTATGAGTACAACGCCCTACTAGTACAATTAGATACATGAAATGCATAATATATTTTAACGCATGTACATAGATTGATTTAGAATTACATTACTTTGAAAAAAAATCAATATTGGTCACATGTTATATATTAACAACGTGTTATATTTAGAATATTGGTACAAATATGTTCATTCTGTACTCAATTATCACTTTAACGCAAAGAAATTTGAGTTAATACACTGTAGTTTGTTTTTTTTTTTTTTTTTTGCAAATCTCTATAAACGAAGAATCTTTTTATAATGGGCCAGTGTTCAAAGAACTTTGCATATTTGAACACCGGCAATATAATAATTGCATATCATTCTTATGATTTTCCCCAGTAATGCAGTAATAAAAAGAACTTGTGATCATTTTTTATGAATATTTTACCATTATTTTACGTGTATTTTTTAAAAAATATACTAAAAATATTGGTGTATTTTATTTTGTGGCTGTTTATTAAGACAGTAAAGTCAGTCAACAATGTAAGGAATAGTACCAACGCGTGTGGCATTTATATGTCATGTTAATAGATTTATCTCACATATGAGTTCATTACTGCTTCTGTGCATGAGATAGATAAATATTATAGAGTTACAACATTAGATAATTTCAATACCCGTGGGTGTCTGGTTCTGTTTGGCATTGGCGGAAATTGAAAAATCATTACATTAGATCTATTATTGGTTTCAAGTTCAATAGAATCGATAATTGATTCCACATTGAGAATTGATCACTACTTATATTACTAGGTAGTACTACTACGTGGATGTTTTTTTTTAGTGAAAAAGCCTAAAGCAAAAAGTTTTGATATAAATCTAGATATTTCAATTAACACTCAATACTAATTAAGTAGTAAAAAATGCTTTTTGTATTTCACCAGTTTAATCATAAGTTTCCAGAACCAAAACAAAACAATCACATATTTCCTATTCTTTACGCTCAAGGTAAATGTTCGACTTATACTTGTGATAAGTATTTATCCATTGTTTTTTATCTTTATTAAGTTTATAAATAATATTTATAATGAAATATGTATAATAAAAAAAACATTCCGCAGTCTTCAAGATAACAAAGAAAATAAAATATAATCTATACACAGTTTTATCTGCAAATGTGGGATATATTTCTGATATGTTTAATATAAATTACTGCAAGAACTAGACCTGGAAAAATATAATAATAATAGTTTATCTTGTATGACGAACGCGCGTTTGTTATTATATTTATAATAGTTTATATTAATTAATTTATAATAGATTATATTATTCAGCCTCTAGTCGTATATATTTATTTTTTGTATGTTACTCTAATCTATAGCGTTAAATATATATTTTACCATTATACAAATTTAATATTAGAGACGCTATTTGTTGCAATATATCGAAATAATAACTTTTATGATAAAGCTTTCATAAAAGACAAGTTCTTTGGACCACTTTGTTTTACTATATTTGCCAAAGTTCTTTAGTATGGAATCTCTAAAAGAGAGGACTATATTTTAAAAGGTACATCTGTTCAAATTACACAAAAATGTTTATTTGAACACATGAAAGAGGCCACATGAAATATTTCACATGAGTTTAGTATTAGTTAAACAACATAACTTGTATCGAAACAATCTTTACAATAGAGTCTATCAATGTTAATGTTGCAATAAAAAACGTAATAAAAACGATAGAAGAATTAGAAGAATTGAGATAGGAAATTGCCTGAAGGTCTAAAAACTAAAATAAAAAATAAAATAAACTTGGAAAAGCCATCCAGAATGATGTTGCGCCGATAGCTATCATACTAAAAAGGAGATTCTGCTGCAAGTAATGTTTAAGTTACAACATTAGTTAGCAAAACTTTATTACATGTTTTACTCCAATCTATTTGACAATTTTACAGAAAATAAAGACGAGATCTAATTAGTTAACATCATGTACCTAATCCTCAGACGAATCTTCATTACACACTTTATTAAGTAGCTCGTTACTTGCTGGTTCAATTGCGTCATGTTAAAATTAGCACCAGAGATCTCTTATACGGGACAAGGTCTGCTTGTAAAGTTTCAATACACACCTGAATGAAGAATTAACTTTTATAACGTAATTATAGGGATTGATGTCAATATTAACTGTTTATTTCAAGAACGGTGAAGATATCCATAAATTAACCCTTCCGACTCGGATTGCCGCCGCTCCGTCGGCAAAATATAATAAATTCCGGAATTTGCGAGTGGCAAGGGTTTTTTTTTAAACGTAATTGTAAAAAGTAATGGTTGTAAGTTATATTATTTTGAGAGTAGGGTGTTCATCTCTTATTTCCAACTCTGCCATCTTGATATCAAGTAGTAGGGATATCAGTTTGTTCTTGAAAATGCAGATTACCAAGACATTTGCGAGTAGATATAGCCCTTTTCCGGCTAATGCTGTTTTAAATTAACTTTATCATTATCAGAGAGTATTAGAGAAATTCTAATAATAATAAATACATTAAACATGGATAGGCCAACCCTTGGGTTGCTTTCTAATACGCGGCGTTGTAAAAAGGAAAGTTCAACACTACATCAAACTGAGAAGTTTTATTTGCTAAACAATTTTATTGAAAGTAGTATTTGTCTTTTGAAATAATGATCTAAATGTAGTATTATCTTGAGTATAGAGTTTTATCAGTGGTAATCACTGTAGATAAATAGCTTTTAGCATGTGCTAATTCATATCATATCTTATTTATATTATTGATAAAGCATATAAATTGTCATCACGTATTGGCGCATATTAATATGAAATATTTATTTATAAATTCTTGTATATTACGAAACGGTTTTAATGAAACGCAATGATGTCCGGAAAAAGTCTTTTTTCTTGTAGTTTTCAAGTTATGAATGGCAGCTTTTCATTAGATATTGAATAATTCGAATATTTGACAGGTTTTTCGATGATTTTTTTATTTCATTTTCTTTGACAATTGATTCAATACGTTTTAGCTAATATTTTTTTAGTTTCAATTGCTATAAAAATCACTATTCGATACATATAGTATTAAAAATTTTAAAACGAAAATAATTTCAGCAGATAATTATAGATATATATATATATATATATATATATATGTATATATATGTATATATATATGTATATATATATATATATATATATATATATATGTATATATATGTTTGTAATCATAAGAGATGCCAATTCACTAGTACTCGTATAAACGCCTTGTATTCTCTCAACAATGATCACACTAGTCAAAATCCATATCGCGTTTTTGCATTAACAAGAACAGTACAAGTGTATATGATGAATTTTTATATTTTATCTATTTATTGATATTAATAGAAATCTTTTCATCTTTTACAGAGCCGTCGGTAAGACATGTTTGCTGATCAGTTACACAACAAATGCCTTTCCTGGCGAATACATACCCACAGTGTAAGTCTCCACATTAGTAATCATAAATTTAAAAAATCTCATTTTATGAGATTCTTTCAATTATACATATTTCCCGCAAGATCAATAAAATTTACATAAAGAGTGATAATCTCTACCATAAACTAGCTAAAACAACTACTCTATAGCGAATATAGATAGATCCTGACTTTATTATATTAATGCAGTCGAATAACAAATTGTTTGAACACTCTTAATCTTTATAATATTTACAGATTAGATAGATTCTATTTTTTTTATTTCTTTTCTCAGATTTGACAACTACTCTGCCAATGTTATGGTCGATGGTAAACCGATCAATTTGGGATTATGGGATACAGCAGGTCAAGAAGATTACGACCGTCTCAGGCCACTTTCCTACCCTCAGACTGACGTATTCCTGATTTGTTTTTCACTGGTGAATCCAGCATCATTCGAGAACGTACGCGCCAAATGGTATCCAGAAGTGCGGCACCATTGCCCGAACACGCCGATAATACTCGTCGGAACGAAGCTCGATTTGCGCGAAGACAAGGACACTGTCGAAAAGTTAAAGGATAAAAAATTAGCACCTATTACATATCCACAAGTGAGTAAAATTAAAACACTGTCGAAAAATTAAAGGATAAAAAATTAGCACCTATTACATATCTTATATATGAAAGTATATTTTGGTAGCAACAGCAATAGGACATCATAGCTGTTAATAATTACAGATTTATATTCGTAATTATACAGAATCTGATTCAATAATTATAGACATTTCTTCTTGTATATTAGGTAAACTATTACACTTAAACGAAAGGATATGAAAATATTTTTTATTTCACTCAAATTCGAATATATTATCTGTATGCAATTTTATATACAGGTAACCTCCGCACTATATGATACAAGCGAGCTATTGGTGGAATTGGAGAAAAATAAATGGTTATGACATTTTGTAAAATTTTATAATTAGCGAAATTTAATATATAGTTTTGTACATGGAAATTTCTTCATATATATTTAAATATTTCCATACATATTTAATATGGATTCACTTTGACATGGTTTGAGAATTGAGAGCATTCTCCTTACAAAACCGTATTTTTAGAGTACAGCCCTAATAAGATGAGAAATTTAGCAAAACCTATTACAAGCAAATTTTAGCGAATTTATATGTATAGTAGAATCACTGGACAATAGACCAATGAACATAATGAAACTATACTGCAAAAGATAAGTTGTATCATGGTTCTATTGTAAAAAAGCCTCGACTTATCCAAATGTCATATTTACACCCTCTTTCTGTACCAGTCCTTTGTTTCATATGACCAGGTAGTTTTCTTATAACCGATGTTACCCGTATATTTGAAAGTACGTTATACAAGAGACTATGAAATATTTGTAAGGCTGTGATGTGTATAAAATTGAATCCAGGAATGCCTTTCCCATTAAATGTGTGAAGTACCAAATTTTTTTTTTCTGTTCCAGGGCCTGTCGATGGCAAAAGAAATAGGCGCTGTTAAATATCTAGAATGTTCAGCGCTCACGCAGAAAGGACTAAAAACAGTTTTCGATGAAGCGATACGGGCTGTCCTTTGCCCGGTGCTGCCGGTTAAACCGAAAAGAAAATGCGTTTTGCTCTAGGGACGCAGCGGACGAAAATAGGGTAGCACAAGTGCAAAAAATAAATAATTTAGACGGAGATTTACAAAAAAATAACAAAAGGAAGAGCTTACGCTTTCTTTCCCAACGACAGACACAATCGAATATTAATACAAATTACATATGAACATATGGTGTTCAAATCACTCTCCCATTAATATTTTTTTTAAATATAGCCATTACGCACAATAATTTATTTTAATGCCAATTATTGTAGTAAGAAGTATTCACTACTATCATCTTTCAAAGAATTTCAGGCACTTACATAAAACAAAGTAATAAAATCATTTTTATTTACCTAGTTTTGTGCGAAATTAGAAAACAGGAATTTTCTCATTATGGTTTCATATGATCACTAAATAATAATAAGTTGGGTACTTGAATATTGACTGAGAATTTATATATCTAACGATTTTTGACGCGTATTCTTAAATTGAAATATAAATATAAAATGTTGAATAAAATCTTTTGAAAAAATTAAATAAAATTCATGACCACCATGTATATTTGGTAACCATCAAATGCGCACAATATGTCAAACTGCTTTTATTACGCGCGGAAAGTTAATAAAGGGTAAAATAATCTACAATTTACGTAAATTAAGATTCACCGTAGTCTTTTTAATAAAACAACTGAGAAATTAATCAGTAGATAAATTAATCGAACCAACAGGCATAAATATTTTAGCCACGATCAATTGATTTAATAATAATGTTTGTATATTAATATTATGTATTTGTATAGTAAATTTTATAATATTTTTTTTTGCACATAGACATATCTATATTCATCCATATTATTGGTAGCAACGAACGATATAGTTTTATAGTTTGTTATATATTTTTATATTTATATAGTGTTAGAAAAAGCACTTACAATTTTCCAATTATTCTCTTATTGTACCATCCGCCCAATAGAATTTAGAAAATTAATATTATAATTACTGTGACTTCATGTTCAGACATCAATGTTGAATATAACGAATATAAAATATATTTAAGTAAAATATATTAAAAATAAATTCAAAACTTGCTGTACATATTAGATGTTTCAGTGGATAATCATCGGTGAAAATTAGTGCATGTTGTGTTATGTGATTCCATACATAATTGTATCATTGTTGACTGGAAAAATTATATCATCTTTGCTACCAAAATTATATCATAAATGTTTGTCAAAATCCAATTCCATATTTCCATATAATCAATGTATCATTAATAATAAAAAAAATCTGTATTTTTGTTTCAATTTTCAAACATGTGGTGGATAGTATGACTATTTTTTTTTGCTTAATAATATGTTCCTGTATTTAAATGAATTTTCAACAAAAGTTACAGGCAAACATTTAATATAATTATCACTTTTTTATTTTTTTTTTTTTAATATTTGTTTTATACTGACAATGTTATATCCATTAGGACCACTTTGCATAAATTTCGTTTCCTGTTATGTTAATTGATAAATTTATATAATAAATATTTTAAATTGTAAATAGAAAATAGTTACACAAATCTTTGTTTGGAAATTATTTTGTAAATATGCTCTAGTAAAATGTTGTAATTCTTATGTAATATTAATATGGAAGAAATGAAGTTCTTCAATACTTTAGATTATGAAATTATTTTTAGATAACTAAAATATTCCTTTGAAGTATGCTTTATGTAGAATAAATTTTATTAACTGCGTTGTAGCTTAATAATAAAATGTTTAAAAACTAATTATTGACGAGATTTATTTTTATATATTAGATTTTATTTATGATTTGCTTCATTTTTACAATTATGATCTACGGAAAATGTTTATTTAGCAATCATCGATTATATTACAGGGCTTCAATTTGAGAAGCATACCTGAAAGGCGTCATTAACTATATGTACATTCATATACATATATATATATTAACAAAACAAGGAGAACCTCAGGTTAACTCTTCTGGAATTTGATTAAACTTTGCATGGTATAGAGTTGATGGTCACAGTTTGAAATATTATAGTAATAATAATTATAAAAATTATAGTTTTGAAAAATATGCTTCACGCAATATAAATACGCTTACCGTTTTCCATGTGAATATATCTCGGTCTGGTAAGCGTGAATACTTTGTCAGCCTGTTTTATAATTCGAAACTTAATATAACTATTTTTCTAAATTTTCTCTTCAATTATAAAAATAACATACAATTTATTACATTATTTATAAAACATATAGCATTTTTTACATAATTTTCATTTCTAACCAGGAATAATTTAGTCAGATTTATTATACAACAAACCAACAACAATTAACAAAAAAACATCAAATTTGCAACCGATTGAGATAATTTTTGTTTATTCTCGTCTTTATCTTTAAAAATAATTCAAAAGAAACATCTACGTATGCTAAACTTTTATCACACGTCTGTTTAATGCCATTCTAATACAAGGTCAGCATGAATCATAAATATTAAACATATGTTTGATAATAAAATTCAATGTGCTAAAAATTTTGATGTGGCGTCGTTTTAATTTTTTTTTTAAATAAATTTAATACATTTATAGGTATAAAAGAAAGTGAAGACGCACATAAAACGTTGATATTGAAAAAAATCTGATATCACATCGATAAAGATAATTATTTTACGAAATGATATAAATATGAATTTGTTTTTTTGTCCCTCGTTTTTTTCGTATTTGAACCGATCAATATTTCATTTTAACGTGCAATGTACAATGATATTTTTTTTAATATTTGTTATCAGGCAACTCTAATTCTTAGAAGATATGAATTTGATATGGTATTTACATGAAAATGTTTATCAATAGATCAATGCATTGGCCTGCGTGATCAATAAAATATATCAGTAGCGTTTTCTGATTTAGTGAAAATCCACGTTACTTATTTTAGTGAATTTCATTATATACTTATTACCGCTGAGTTATGTAAATCATATTTTTGTCGTTCGAGTAAACAAAACGTTGGTAATTACCAATAATAAAAAATCTTATCTCTATTCAAAAACAAGACGAATACCAACGTTTCGTGTGTGATATTTGTGGACCATTAAATAATCTTAAAAGAATATTTGAAAGAATTTGCACTTGTCATCTACTTGGATGAAATATGATATAACGCTTCAAAACAATTCTTGGAGATAAGTAAATAAAGATTTGCGTTTTAATAAACGCTACTGCGTCAACGTGCTATGTTGTCACAATTGTCAATAACTGTGTATTCAAAATAGAAATACAGTATCCAATGTTATTGTGAGATCACCAGTGTGTGATTCCAGACGTTATTTCGTACGCTATTACTCCATTTAATTTTCTAATTAAATTTTAAATACCCTTTTGTTTTTAATGTGATAATAATAATTATTAATCGAGTGATTAAACATTTATGCATTTATTCGAATATATAATATAATTTTATGATAATTCTAGTTAATGAAAACATTTTAATCAATGTGCAATGGCTACTGTTACCATAAGTCGAGATTTGCCTGATATAGAGGTAATATTATTATTCGATTATACTTTTTATTTTAATATTTATAAGTAAAATGAAAAAGAACTATTTACACCATACCAATATGTTTATATCAGTATATCAGTATGATATAATTTGAAACCTGTCTTAAACCAGTTTATGACATATTATATTTGAACAGGACTAGTTTGTAAAAGTTGACCTATTACAACTTGATATGAATTAATTTATAACAAATTTTATATTTTATTTTTTAGAATTTGTTGTCCTTGAATCCTAAAGTTCACAAGGCATGTTCGTTGGTTCCTTCTTACGTTACCAAAGTCAACAAACATCATTGGAAGCGCAACCAAGATAAATCTAGTCAGGTGGGGTGGATAATAAATAAAATTAATGCTCAATATTTATGCTTAAGCCTGCCTGTTTAAAATGCTTTATTTATTTTAGTCAGGACCTCCGCTAGAAAATGATTTTTCAGACATCAAACATACTACTTTATCGGAACGAGCTGCGCTTAGAGAAGCTGCCAGATGTTTGAAATGTGCTGATGCGCCTTGCCAGAAATCTTGTCCGACACAACTCGATATTAAGAGTTTCATTACTAGTATCGGAAATAAGGTAATATATTAAACAATATAATATATTAAACAATATAATATTTACTTGATTAATGTATTATGTTATCAAAATTTTAATTAGAATTACTATGGGGCGGCGAGAGCAATATTTAGTGACAATCCATGGGTCTCACCTGCGGCATGTTGTTTGCCCTACAAGCGACTTATGCGTGGGCGGATGTAATCTTCAAGCTTCTGAAGAAGGTCCGATCAACATTGGTGGATTGCAGCAATTTGCACCGAGGTAAGCTTGCTTATAAAGCCATTTTAAAAACCACATAATATTTAAAAAAAAACATAATGAATTTTAACATAGTCCCTAATACATGTGCTGGTAAATTTGAAAGGTTTTTAAGAAGATGGGAATAAAGCACGTCGTGATCCAAATCTAGCACCATTAAAATACCCAAATAGGAAGGTGGTTTTAATAGGCGGCGGACCTGCTTCTTGTCCTGCGCTACATTTCTAGCCAGACTTGGATATGATGATGTTACTATATATGAAAAACGAGATTACCTCGGAGGATTGAGGTAAAAGATCAATTTATGATAAATGAATCAATATTGAAATTTAAATATAACTTATAATGTTACTACTGCAATTCTATTTGAATTTTATATTGTTATATTTTATTTCTTCTGAATACCTCAGTTTCGTCTCCCATATGACGTGTTGTAGACTTTGAAATTGAGCTACGTGCGCGATTTGGGCGTAAAATTTGTTACCGGCAGAGAGTTTTCTAAAAAAGACATTACTTGAAGGTAAGTATAAAAAATATAGCTTTTAAATTAACAACTATAACATTTTCTAAAATTTTATCAACAGAGCTGCTAGATTCCGAAGTGTCATCAGTATTTCTAGGTTTTGGCTTGCCTCATCTAGACCTGATCCAATATTTTCAGGGCTCACCGAAGAAATGGGTTTTTATACTTCTAAGGATTTCTTGCCTAAAGTTGCAAAAGGGAGCAAACAGGTAGTTTAAATAAACTGCTTTAGTACTGAGCTAAAGTAATAATACAAATTATTTTTATTTATTTTTTATTATTCTTTAGGACTTTGTGCTTGTGCTTTAGCATCATCCTCTTTACCTCGTTTAAATGGAACAGTAATTGTGCTTGGAGCTGGTGATACTGCTTTCGATTGCGCCACCTCTGCTTTACGATGCGGAGCACGAAAAGTTTTTGTAGTATTTCGAAAAGGCAGTACAAATATTCGAGCAGTTCCAGAAGAGGTAAAATAATATTATATATTGCTGAAAACCAAATAATCATTCTAAATACTAATAGGTTGAATTAGCCCGAGAAGAGAAATGTGAATTCGTTCCTTTTATGTCGCCTCAGAAAGTTGTTGTGAAGAATAACAAGGTAAACGGAGTTGTGGGAAATTTTATTTTAGATTAGTTCATTTTTTTATTAATTTTAAATTTAATGCTACTTCAATTAATAGATCACGGCCATGGAATTTTGCAGAACTGAGCAAGATGAAAATGGCCAATGGATTGAGGATAAAGAACAAACTACGCGCCTCAAAGCTAATTTTGTTATATCTGCCTTCGGATCAGGTCTTTATGATCCTGAAGGTAAGTCGTTTTTTCATTGATATATAATTTATAATTCCTTGCATTATTTAAATTAATTGTTTATATGTCCAGTTGTCGAAGCTTTGCAGCCTTTGGAAATGCACCGAGGTCTACCACGGGTGGATTCGCGTACTATGCGTTCTACGCACCCTCAGGTATAATATCAATATATTGATAATTCTATAGAAATTAATTTAATTTTTTAATTAGATTCTACAATACTGTAATTTGTTATTTGTTAATTCATTTGTTAATTATTGAAACTTAGGTATTTTGCGGAGGCGATCTTGCCGGCAGCGCCGATACCACTGTTGAATCTGTCAATGATGGTAAAACTGCCGCCTGGTACATGCACTGTTCTATGCAGGTTGGTACAATTAAATGAATAGAAATATATTTCAAATTAATTACATTTACTAGAGATTTTCTATTCATTCAAAGGGTCTTCCAATGGATACTCCGCCAAATTTGCCACTATTCTTTAGCGATGTAGATTTAGTTGATCTCTCGGTTGAAGTTTGTGGGATAAAATTCGAAAATCCATTTGGATTAGCTTCAGCGCCTCCTACTACCAGTGGTCCTATGATACGTAGAAGTTTTGAGCAAGGCTGGGGTTTTTGCTGTTACTAAAACTTTTGGTTTAGATAAGGCAAAGCTAAATATATTTTTATTTATATATGATGTTGAAAATATTGTAATGAAATATATATGTTTGTACAGGATCAAGTTACAAATGTGTCGCCCAGAATTGTCAAAGGTACAACATCCGGTCATATTTACGGTCCAGGCCAAAGTTCATTCTAAACATAGAATTGATATCTGAAAAATGTTTGGATTACTGGCTGCAGTGTCTGAAAGAACTCAAACGTGATTTCCCCACTAAGGTAATTGTCGATAAGTTATTTGTTTTTGAAGCACTTTATATTTTCTTGCAATTTGCAGGTAGTCATTGCAAGTATTATGTGTTCATATAATGAAGCAGACTGGACCGAATTAGCGACAAAAGCAGCTGCCACTGGCGTTGATGCTTTAGAATTAAATTTGTCTTGTCCTCATGGTATGGGAGAAAGCGGAATGGGTTTAGCTTGTGGCCAGGTAAATAATATATAATATTATGCGCAAGGAATTAATTCACAATGTTATAAAATAGTATATCTTGATTGTCCCTTCCAGAAACCAGAATTAGTATACAATATCACGTTGGGTTCGCGCTGCTGTAAAAATTCCATTTTTTGTTAAACTTACTCCAAAATAACCGACATCGTAGAAATTGCTAGAGCAGCTTATGAAGGTTAGAGATTTTCTTGAAAGCTTAGCAATATAGCTTAGTATATTTTACCTATTTTATATTATTCATTTTAAATATCATAAAGGTAAAGCGGATGGTGTATCAGCAATTAACACCGTGTCAGGATTAATGGGCTTGCGAGGCGATGGTACAGCATGGCCTGGAGTTGGAGAAGCCAAAGGAACAACATATGGCGGTGTTTCAGGTCTCTAATGTTTTCATTTTTTTATTTATGCCATATATTTTTATTTAAATATATTAAATAAATATATATCTTGACTGTTTTATGTTAGGCAATGCAACACGGCCAATGGCTTTACGTGCAGTATCAGCAGTTGCCAAAGCTTTACCAGGATTTGCTATTCTTCTTGGCATAGGAGGTGTAGACTCTGCAGATGCGGCTCTGCAATTTTGCATTGTGGAGCCAGCGTTGTTCAGGTTATATTATTTTTATTTCAAAATTTATACCATGCTGAACAAATTATTCAAATTCATAATCACTCGATAGGTTGTGCAGCGCTGTTCAAAATCAAGACTTTACGGTAATAGATGATTATTGCACGGGGCTTCGTGCATTATTATACTTACGGGCAAATCCGCACCAGTTTTGGATAGTGATGCAGGACCATGGGATGGACAATCACCTCCGAGAACAAAGGCAACGGGGTAAACCAATTGCACCTCTTTGTGATGAAACGGAAAGGTACTTTTAATACTACTTTTTATTTTAAATTAAGATATCTATGTATTTTTATTCTGTTTCAGAAATTTATTTAGTATGATAACTTATTATATTATAAGTTTGTACGGCGATTTAATGATTATAAGAAACAAATAGTTTTACTTAATATTTTTATTTTCAGCCTATTCTACATTTTGGTCCTTATGCAAAGAAAC
>NW_020537758.1:29672735-29696050 GCF_003426905.1 Ctenocephalides felis | reverse complement strand
TTAATTTGGCGGGATTTCTATATATATCTATATATATATATATATATATATATATATATATATATATATATATATATATATATATATATATTGGCACTTCACAGCTCGTAAAATATTCAAAAAATTGATTAAAATATTCCAAATATTTCATTTATGTATTTTTGCCATAAATTTCCTAACCTTTGTTATATTTTTCTACAATTAATATGTATATTACATTATGTTGTAATTTCATATAACTCTTTACGGTACAGAATCATGACTTTTACGGAATATATATTATCTAATTTTATTTTATCGAGACCACTTCCTGATTCATCATGCGTTTAGTCTGAGTGAAATGTTTAAAGAATGTTCTATATTAATGGTTCGTGTGAATTTCTCAAGAATTTTCGTAATACCACACGTTCATTTTTTTTATGTTTCTGCAAATCATCGTATAATCTGTTTCATATCATTTGTATTTTGATTGTATCTAAAATGTTTAATGAACAGATGCATACAGCTAAATAAATTAATTAGTCTCTGGGTAATTAAAATGTTCTATTGTTTATTTCAATTAGATCATGCTGAAGAAGAAGAAAGTATATTAAAATTTCTTTTTTCTATATGTGACATGGTGTTCTCTGCAATGTAAATACATATTATATTGCATTGCTTCTCAAAGTTTGACTTATTTGAAGAACTCGTCGATCGAGGATATTTGTATATTTTTGATGATGTTCTCTATTGCAATATTGTATTTTCCATATGTATTTAGTTACTTTGCCTCATATGAAATAATATACTTAATCAATAAGAATTAAGATTTATTAATAACATTTTCTACTATTTATTATGGAAAGATTAATGGAGAAATTATTTGGAAAATAATTTTTGCTTTTCATCAAAAAGTATGCTTATCCTTGTATTTACATGTATAATATTTAACTGAATTTAATTATATATGCTTATGCTTATATGCTTATGTTAACAAAGAACATTTTCCAATTTTCTAACAAAAAAAATAATCAAATCAAAAAAAAAAATTTCATATCTTAGCAGCACAACTTTTTTTGTGATTGACGAATAAACTCATCATGATTTTAATTTGTACCACAAAAAAATCTTTGATGTGGGCTCCACAGTTTGAATAGTTCAAATATTTAACAATTCTCGTACTTCTGATCCCAACGCTACTTTTAGAGTCAAAAATGGGTATCATGTAGAAATAAACATCTATTTTTAGGCACTGAATATTGTCCTATTTTTTCCGATAAATACTATATCTGCTTGTTATTTTTGCAGAAGCAAAACTTAGTTATGGTTAAAATTCACGAAGTTATGATTTTTTTTTAAAAAAAAGTCAATTTTTCACAAGGTCGCTGGTTACCGAGCATTTTTCAGGTCTTCAAATTTTCTTTACCTTTTAAAATTATATGCTGTCCCATTGTAGATAGTTCAAATTTTATTCTCATTTATTTTTTTAAATCAAGACAAAAGTTTGCCCACGGTGAGCATTTAAACACCGCTGGGGTCTGTTGGACCCCGGCTGAGGTGTGTACAAGAAGGGTTGAATATACATAATCCTAAAATCCAAAATAATATTATCTAGATTTCTCTTTAAATTTAAGTCTGGGAAATATTTTTTAGCGATGTGGTTAATTTATCTCCATTGGAGAGGTGACTCGTGATTGTGTTTTGATGATTCATGTCATCAACAGTCCCGTCCTGCTTTTCATTCTGTTGACATACGGCCAATTGTTAACGTAAAAGTTCATTCACAGTCTAATAGGATGATGCATGTAAAACCATGTGCAAATTATCAATCCGCAAGTCGTATTGTATTTATATTAATTGAATCGCATTGTGCTATTTATACACTCCAATACTAACTGATTAATGAGCCCAATTTCAGAAAATTTTGATTACTGTGTGCAATTTGTTACGTTTATGACTTTTTTGTAATTATAATTTAAACTAGTGGGGTGTATGGCAACGTGCCTTAAGGCAAATTGCTGGAACTTCCCGTACCGTAACGAAATGTTCGAGGAATTTTAAATGTTTTCAAATAGATTATTATTAATATTGTAACATTGTAAAGTTAAAATATTTATTTAAAATAAATTAGAACTATAGTCAGAATTAAAAATAAAATTTGAATTATTTTCGATATACAAATTTTTTTTTTTGAAAAAAAAAGTTGAAACAAAATTTTTTTTCCAAAATCAATTATTTTGTTAAGACAAGCAGAAAGTTCTTTGAATCATTTAAATCGGACGCTTAGTTCTTTCAAAAACTGCCATTTTTCACACATTTAGCTCCGTATCTTCGAAATGGCTGGGCGTGTCTTTGCCAAAAACTAATAAACACTTCTCCCAGTCATTACTAATTGAATGTTTTTTAGATCATTCAAATCGGATGCTCCGTTCTCTCAAAAACTTCATTTCTATTTTCTGCACTCTCTGCTCTTTATCTCCGTAACTGCTGGACCTGCTTTTGCCAAAAACTAATTAGCTCATTTCCCTATCAATAGGAATCGAATATTTTTTGAACCATTCAAATCGGTTGATCCGTGCGCCCGAGAACGTGACTAGAAATTTGTATCCATACATACATACACACACACACATCCATTTTTTCTGAGGTATGCCAAAATATTCAGAAACCTTCAAAACGTTGAGAAATGTAAAAAGTTTCAATTTCGATTTTCGGCCCATTACAATAACTTACCCTACGGGAAGTTAATAATAAATAGTTATAAACAAGTAGGCACTAAAGTCAATGACTAAAATCAAGGATATGACTATAATTAATCGATGCGTATTCTGAAAAAAATTCAATCATTTGTGCAAATTCGATTTATTGATTTAAGTGAATCATTGTAACTTGAAGAGAAAATTGTTTATGTGGCACACGTGTTGAGATGTTCTTAGAATCGAGTTGAATTAGATCATGAATTACAAACGTTCAGAAGGTCAGCGTAGATGATTCCTTAATGACGACAACCGTTCGCAGATCAGGCGGGTATCACACCTAAAATACACATACAGAGACGGGCAAATGTTTCTCAATGCATTCGGGACATAATTGTTGCTGGAATTACTTCTTGTTTTGTGTCCGGTGAATGTTGTGATTCATGTTACAACAAACAAATGACTGCTACTACATTTAAGCTAGATTTTTGTAATTACTTATTAATAATTGTGTGTCTTTTATGTAGTATTGTCGTTAATATTATCTTTGGTCATCGAGCAATAAAAAATGAATTTTCACAAGCTATCGTATTGCGCAACAATAGTATTTTGATTAACTTTTTTATAGTAATTGCAAAAAAATGAAAATGAATATTGCTGAATATCTTTACGTTCCAAAGTTATGAATATTTGTGTATGTATGTTGGGATACAAGTTTTTGTCCACGATTTTATGAGCACGGATCAACCCATTTGAATGATTCAAAAAATATCAGATTCCTGTTGAAGATTTTGAGAGAACGGAGCATCCTATTAGAATGAACCGAAAAACATTTTAGATAATTGTAGGATTTGAATTAGAATTAATTGTACTTGAATAACAGTGTTAGCAAAATTGAGGAGCTTCTAATAAAGCATTTCCATATTTATATAAAGATCATTGTACTTTTGTTACGTAGTTATAGAATTTATTAAAACTCTCCTTCGATAATTCAGGTTGTTGGGTTATAATGTAACCCTTGTAGCTGTGGTCTGTATTAAACACTGATTTGTTTATATATTATGTATTTGTTGCAGTCTTAATTACAATCACTGATTTGTTACTAAGTTATAATGAAAGAAGATATATTTATTTTTATTGGCTATTTACATGTTGTTAAGCGAACTTTACTTTTAGAAGTGAACCACTAGTTCAATTAAAACACTCCGCTACCCCCTCTACCAGGGGTAGCAACCATTCCGTGTAAAGCTTAATGCCCTGAAGTTTGTCACCTTCATGGTCAATATCATATAATTCGAAGTTAATAATTAATAAGTCCGAACAATCATATAATTATTAAATGTGCAGTATACGTATAGACCAGACTGCAAATAAAAAATTGATTGAAATATTATTTTTCTTTGAATATTAACACTTATCAGCTATTTATGTAGTATAATTTTAACACAGCTTCCACCGTATAAATTGAAAAATAACAGTCGCATCATGCGTCGTTATTATTAAGTATTTGCATTTTAGTTTTTTTTATTACACTTTGATAAATATATTTCAATTGAGAAACTCTGCTCGGAATTTTTGTATACAAGTAAAGTGCCACTAATTTATGAGTACAACGCCCTACTAGTACAATTAGATACATGAAATGCATAATATATTTTAACGCATGTACATAGATTGATTTAGAATTACATTACTTTGAAAAAAAAATCAATATTGGTCACATGTTATATATTAACAACGTGTTATATTTAGAATATTGGTACAAATATGTTCATTCTGTACTCAATTATCACTTTAACGCAAAGAAATTTGAGTTAATACACTGTAGGTTTTTTTTTGTAAATCTCTATAAACGGAGAATCTTTTTATAATGGGCCAGTGTTTAAGAACTTTGTATATTTGAACACCGGCAATATAATAATTGCATATCATTCTTATGATTTTCCCCAGTAATGCAGTATTAAAAAGAACTTGTGATTATTTTTTATGATTACTTCTCAATTATTTTACTAGTATTTTTTAAAAAATGTACTAAAAATATTGGTGTATTTTATTTTGTGGCCGTTTATTAAGAAGTAATGCCAGTCAACAATATAAGGAATAGTACCAACGCGTGTGGCATTTATATGTCATGTTAATAGATTTATCTCACATATGAGTTCATTACTGCTTCTGTGCATGAGATAGATAAATATTATAGAGTTACAACATTAGATAATTTCAATACCCGTGGGTGTCTGGTTCTGTTTGGCATTGGCGGAAATTGAAAAATCATTACATTAGATCTATTATTGGTTTCAAGTTCAATAGAATCGATAATTGATTCCACATTGAGAATTGATCACTACTTATATTACTAGGTAGTACTACTACGTGGATGTTTTTTTTTAGTGAAAAAGCCTAAAGCAAAAAGTTTTGATATAAATCTAGATATTTCAATTAACACTCAATACTAATTAAGTAGTAAAAAATGCTTTTTGTATTTCACCAGTTTAATCATAAGTTTCCAGAACCAAAACAAAACAATCACATATTTCCTATTCTTTACGCTCAAGGTAAATGTTCGACTTATACTTGTGATAAGTATTTATCCATTGTTTTTTATCTTTATTAAGTTTATAAATAATATTTATAATGAAATATGTATAATAAAAAAAACATTCCGCAGTCTTCAAGATAACAAAGAAAATAAAATATAATCTATACACAGTTTTATCTGCAAATGTGGGATATATTTCTGATATGTTTAATATAAATTACTGCAAGAACTAGACCTGGAAAAATATAATAATAATAGTTTATCTTGTATGACGAACGCGCGTTTGTTATTATATTTATAATAGTTTATATTAATTAATTTATAATAGATTATATTATTCAGCCTCTAGTCGTATATATTTATTTTTTGTATGTTACTCTAATCTATAGCGTTAAATATATATTTTACCATTATACAAATTTAATATTAGAGACGCTATTTGTTGCAATATATCGAAATAATAACTTTTATGATAAAGCTTTCATAAAAGACAAGTTCTTTGGACCACTTTGTTTTACTATATTTGCCAAAGTTCTTTAGTATGGAATCTCTAAAAGAGAGGACTATATTTTAAAAGGTACATCTGTTCAAATTACACAAAAATGTTTATTTGAACACATGAAAGAGGCCACATGAAATATTTCACATGAGTTTAGTATTAGTTAAACAACGTAACTTGTATCGAAACAATCTTTACAATAGAGTCTATCAATGTTAATGTTGCAATAAAAAACGTAATAAAAAAACGCTATAAGAATTGAGATAGTAAATTGCCTGAAGGTCTAAAAACTAAAATAAAAAATAAAATAAACTTGGAAAAGGCAATCCAGAATGATGCTGCGCCGATAGCTATCATACTAAAAAGGAGATTCTTGCTGCAAGTAATGTTTAAGTTACAAAATTAGCTAGCAATACTTTATTGCATGTTTTAGTCTAATATATTTGTCAATTTTACTAAAAATAAAGAACAAGATCTAATTAGTTAACATCATGTACTTTATCCTCAGACGAATCTTCATTACACACTTTATTAAGTAGCTCGTTACTTGCGTGGTTCAATTGCGTCATGTTAAAATTAGCACCAGAGATCTCTTATACGGGACAAGGTCTGCTTGTAAAGTTTCAATACTCACCTTAATGAAGAATTAACTTTTATAACGTAAATACTAGGGATTTTTTATTATTATTATTATTATTATTTTTACAGTAATCAGAACCTTACGTCCTATGAGCTGTTGGGCTGAAACTTCTCCTTACTTCGTATTTTTAGATGGTAACCCAATGGTTAATCCATCCATATTTGATGATTTTTGTATTAGAATTAATCCAATAGGGCTGACTTTTTTATTGGTGCAGCAATGCCGGGCAAGGGCTATTTTTACTTGGAAACATATTGCTATCTATATTTCCAAGTGAAAATCGTTGCCGCTGCTGTCTGACAACAGGCTGCTCGAAGTGGGTATCGAACCCGGGACCTCTGAAACAAGAAATACTAGGGATTAACTTTTTATTTCATGAACGGTGAAGATATCCATAAATTAACCCTTCAGACTCGGTTGCCGCCGCTCCGTCGACAAAATATATACAAATTCCGGAATTTGCGAGTGGCAAGGGTTTTTTTTTTCAAACGTAATTGTAAAAAGTAATGGTTGTAAGTTATATTATTTTGAGAGTAGGGTGTTCATCTCTTATTTCCAACTCTGCCATCTTGATATCAAGTAGTAGGGATATCAGTTTGTTCTTGAAAATGCAGATTACCAAGACATTTGCGAGTAGATATAGCCCTTTTCCGGCTAATGCTGTTTTAAATTAACTTTATCATTATCAGAGAGTATTAGAGAAATTCTAATAATAATAAATACATTAAACATGGATAGGCCAACCCTTGGGTTGCTTTCTAATACGCGGCGTTGTAAAAAGGAAAGTTCAACACTACATCAAACTGAGAAGTTTTATTTGCTAAACAATTTTATTGAAAGTAGTATTTGTCTTTTGAAATAATGATCTAAATGTAGTATTATCTTGAGTATAGAGTTTTATCAGTGGTAATCACTGTAGATAAATAGCTTTTAGCATGTGCTAATTCATATCATATCTTATTTATATTATTGATAAAGCATATAAATTGTCATCACGTATTGGCGCATATTAATATGAAATATTTATTTATAAATTCTTGTATATTACGAAACGGTTTTAATGAAACGCAATGATGTCCGGAAAAAGTCTTTTTTCTTGTAGTTTTCAAGTTATGAATGGCAGCTTTTCATTAGATATTGAATAATTCGAATATTTGACAGGTTTTTCGATGATTTTTTTATTTCATTTTCTTTGACAATTGATTCAATACGTTTTAGCTAATATTTTTTTAGTTTCAATTGCTATAAAAATCACTATTCGATACATATAGTATTAATAATTTTAAAACGAAAATAATTTCAGCAGATAATTATAGATATATATATATATATATATATATATATATGTATATATATATATATGTATATATATATATATATATATATATATATATATATATATGTATATATATGTTTGTAATCATAAGAGATGCCAATTCACTAGTACTCGTATAAACGCCTTGTATTCTCTCAACAATGATCACACTAGTCAAAATCCATATCGCGTTTTTGCATTAACAAGAACAGTACAAGTGTATATGATGAATTTTTATATTTTATCTATTTATTGATATTAATAGAAATCTTTTCATCTTTTACAGAGCCGTCGGTAAGACATGTTTGCTGATCAGTTACACAACAAATGCCTTTCCTGGCGAATACATACCCACAGTGTAAGTCTCCACATTAGTAATCATAAATTTAAAAAATCTCATTTTATGAGATTCTTTCAATTATACATATTTCCCGCAAGATCAATAAAATTTACATAAAGAGTGATAATCTCTACCATAAACTAGCTAAAACAACTACTCTATAGCGAATATAGATAGATCCTGACTTTATTATATTAATGCAGTCGAATAACAAATTGTTTGAACACTCTTAATCTTTATAATATTTACAGATTAGATAGATTCTATTTTTTTTATTTCTTTTCTCAGATTTGACAACTACTCTGCCAATGTTATGGTCGATGGTAAACCGATCAATTTGGGATTATGGGATACAGCAGGTCAAGAAGATTACGACCGTCTCAGGCCACTTTCCTACCCTCAGACTGACGTATTCCTGATTTGTTTTTCACTGGTGAATCCAGCATCATTCGAGAACGTACGCGCCAAATGGTATCCAGAAGTGCGGCACCATTGCCCGAACACGCCGATAATACTCGTCGGAACGAAGCTCGATTTGCGCGAAGACAAGGACACTGTCGAAAAGTTAAAGGATAAAAAATTAGCACCTATTACATATCCACAAGTGAGTAAAATTAAAACACTGTCGAAAAATTAAAGGATAAAAAATTAGCACCTATTACATATCTTATATATGAAAGTATATTTTGGTAGCAACAGCAATAGGACATCATAGCTGTTAATAATTACAGATTTATATTCGTAATTATACAGAATCTGATTCAATAATTATAGACATTTCTTCTTGTATATTAGGTAAACTATTACACTTAAACGAAAGGATATGAAAATATTTTTTATTTCACTCAAATTCGAATATATTATCTGTATGCAATTTTATATACAGGTAACCTCCGCACTATATGATACAAGCGAGCTATTGGTGGAATTGGAGAAAAATAAATGGTTATGACATTTTGTAAAATTTTATAATTAGCGAAATTTAATATATAGTTTTGTACATGGAAATTTCTTCATATATATTTAAATATTTCCATACATATTTAATATGGATTCACTTTGACATGGTTTGAGAATTGAGAGCATTCTCCTTACAAAACCGTATTTTTAGAGTACAGCCCTAATAAGATGAGAAATTTAGCAAAACCTATTACAAGCAAATTTTAGCGAATTTATATGTATAGTAGAATCACTGGACAATAGACCAATGAACATAATGAAACTATACTGCAAAAGATAAGTTGTATCATGGTTCTATTGTAAAAAAGCCTCGACTTATCCAAATGTCATATTTACACCCTCTTTCTGTACCAGTCCTTTGTTTCATATGACCAGGTAGTTTTCTTATAACCGATGTTACCCGTATATTTGAAAGTACGTTATACAAGAGACTATGAAATATTTGTAAGGCTGTGATGTGTATAAAATTGAATCCAGGAATGCCTTTCCCATTAAATGTGTGAAGTACCAAATTTTTTTTTTCTGTTCCAGGGCCTGTCGATGGCAAAAGAAATAGGCGCTGTTAAATATCTAGAATGTTCAGCGCTCACGCAGAAAGGACTAAAAACAGTTTTCGATGAAGCGATACGGGCTGTCCTTTGCCCGGTGCTGCCGGTTAAACCGAAAAGAAAATGCGTTTTGCTCTAGGGACGCAGCGGACGAAAATAGGGTAGCACAAGTGCAAAAAATAAATAATTTAGACGGAGATTTACAAATGAATAACAAAAGGAAGAGCTTACGCTTTCTTTCCCAACGACAGACACAATCGAATATTAATACAAATTACATATTAACATATGGTGTTCAAATCACTCTCCCATTAATATTTTTTTTAAATATAGCCATTACGCACAATAATTTATTTTAATGCCAATTATTGTAGTAAGAAGTATTCACTACTATCATCTTTCAAAGAATTTCAGGCACTTACATAAAACAAAGTAATAAAATCATTTTTATTTACCTAGTTTTGTGCGAAATTAGTAAACAGGAATTTTCTCATTATGGTTTCATATGATCACTAAATAATAATAAGTTGGGTACTTGAATATTGACTGAGAATTTATATATCTAACGATTTTTGACGCGTATTCTTAAATTGAAATATAAATATAAAATGTTGAATAAAATCTTTTGAAAAAATTAAATAAAATTCATTGACCACCATGTATATTTGGTAACCATCAAATGCGCACAATATGTCAAACTGCTTTTATTACGCGCGGAAAGTTAATAAAGGGTAAAATAATCTACAATTTACGTAAATTAAGATTCACCGTAGTCTTTTTAATAAAACAACTGAGAAATTAATCAGTAGATAAATTAATCGAACCAACAGGCATAAATATTTTAGCCACGATCAATTGATTTAATAATAATGTTTGTATATTAATATTATGTATTTGTATAGTAAATTTTATAATATTTTTTTTGCACATAGACATATCTATATTCATCCATATTATTGGTAGCAACGAACGATATAGTTTTATAGTTTGTTATATATTTTTATATTTATATAGTGTTAGAAAAAGCACTTACAATTTTCCAATTATTCTCTTATTGTACCATCCGCCCAATAGAATTTAGAAAATTAATATTATAATTCCTGTGACTTCATGTTCAGACATCAATGTTGAATATAACGAATATAAAATATATTTAAAATAAATTCAAAACTTGCTGTACATATTAGATGTTTCAGTGGATAATCATCGGTGAAAATTAGTGCATGTTGTGTTATGTGATTCCATACATAATTGTATCATTGTTGACTGGGAAAAATTATATCATCTTTGCTACCAAAATTATATCATAAATGTTTGTCAAAATCCAATTCCATATTTCCATATAATCAATGTATCATTAATAATAAAAAAAATCTGTATTTTTGTTTCAATTTTCAAACATGTGGTGGATAGTATGACTATATTTTTTTTGCTTAATAATATGTTCCTGTATTTAAATGAATTTTCAACAAAAGTTACAGGCAAACATTTAATATAATTATCACTTTTTTATTTTTTTTTTTTAATATTTGTTTTATACTGACAATGTTACATCCATTAGGACCACTTTGCATAAATTTCGTTTCCTGTTATGTTAATTGATAAATTTATATAATAAATATTTTAAATTGTAAATAGAAAATAGTTACACAAATCTTTGTTTGGAAATTATTTTGTAAATATGCTCTAGTAAAATGTTGTAATTCTTATGTAATATTAATATGGAAGAAATGAAGTTCTTCAATACTTTAGATTATGAAATTATTTTTAGATAACTAAAATATTCCTTTGAAGTATGCTTTATGTAGAATAAATTTTATTAACTGCGTTGTAGCTTAATAATAAAATGTTTAAAAACTAATTATTGACGAGATTTATTTTTATATATTAGATTTTATTTATGATTTGCTTCATTTTTACAATTATGATCTACGGAAAATGCTTATTTAGCAATCATCGATTATATTACAGGGCTTCAATTTGAGAAACATACCTGAAAGGCGTCATTAACTATATGTACATTCATATACATATATATATATATTAACAAAACAAGGAGAACCTCAGGTTAACTCTTTTGGAATTTGATTAAACTTTGCATGGTATAGAGTTGATGGTCACAGTTTGAAATATTATAGGCCTATGAGATACGGTTTAATTATAAAAATTATAGTTTTGAAAAATATGCTTCACGCAATATATACGCTTACCGTTTTCCAGGTGAATATATCTCGGTCTGGTAAGCGTGAATACTTTGTCAGCCTGTTTTATAATTCGAAACTTAATATAACTATTTTTCTAAAATTTTCTCTTCAATTATAAAAATAACATACAATTTTATTACATTATTTATAAAACATATAGCATTTTTTTACATAATTTTCATTTCTAACCAGGAATAATTTAGTCAGATTTATTATTCAACAAACCAACAACAATTAACAAAAAAAATCATCAAATTTGCAACCGATTGAGATAATTTTTGTTTATTCTCGTCTTTATCTTTAAAAATAATTCAAAAGAAACATCTACGTATGCTAAACTTTTATCACACGTCTGTTTAATGCCATTCTAATACAAGGTCAGCATGAATCATAAATATTAAACATATGTTTGATAATAAAATTCAATGTGCTAAAAATTTTGATGTGGCGTCGTTTTAATTTTTTTTTTAAAATAAATTTAAACATTTATAGGTATAAAAGAAAGTGAAGACGCACATAAAACGTTGATACTGAAAAAAATCTGATATCACATCGATAAAGATAATTGTTATTTTACGAAATGATATAAATATGAATTTGTTTTTTTGTCCCTCGTTTTTTTTTCGTATTTGAACCGATCAATATTTCATTTTAACGTGCAATGTACAATGATATTTTTTTAAATATTTTTGTATATTGAATGTCGTGTTATCAGTCAACTCTAATTCTTAGAAGATATGAATTTGATATGGTATTTACATGAAAATGTTTATCAATAGATCAATGCATTGGCCTGCGTGATCAATAAAATATATCAGTAGCGTTTTCTGATTTAGTGAAAATCCACGTTACTTATTTTAGTGAATTTCATTATATACTTATTACCGCTGAGTTATGTAAATCATATTTTTGTCGTTCGAGTAAACAAAACGTTGGTAATTACCAATAATAAAAAATCTTATCTCTATTCAAAAACAAGACGAATACCAACGTTTCGTGTGCGATATTTGTGGACCATTAAATAATCTTAAAAGAATATTTGAAAGAATTTGCACTTGTCATCTACTTGGATGAAATATGATATAACGCTTCAAAACAATTCTTGGAGATAAATAAATAAAGATTTGCGTTTTAATAAACGCTACTGCGTCAACGTGCTATGTTGTCACAATTGTCAATAACTGTGTATTCAAAATAGAAATACAGTATCCAATGTTATTGTGAGATCACCAGTGTGTGATTCCAGACGTTATTTCGTACGCTATTACTCCATTTAATTTTCTAATTAAATTTTAAATACCCTTTTGTTTTTAATGTGATAATAATAATTATTAATCGAGTGATTAAACATTTATGCATTTATTCGAATATATAATATAATTTTATGATAATTCTAGTTAATGAAAACATTTTAATCAATGTGCAATGGCTACTGTTACCATAAGTCGAGATTTGCCTGATATAGAGGTAATATTATTATTCGATTATACTTTTTATTTTAATATATTTATAAGTAAAATGAAAAAGAACTATTTACACCATACCAATATGTTTATATCAGTATATCAGTATGATATAATTTGAAACCTGTCTTAAACCAGTTTATGACATATTATAATTTGAACAGGACTAGTTTGTAAAACTTGACAACTGTTTGAACAAAACTAGTTTGTAAAACTATTACAACTTGATATGAATTAATTTATAACAAATTTTATATTTTATTTTTTAGAATTTGTTGTCCTTGAATCCTAAAGTTCACAAGGCATGTTCGTTGGTTCCTTCTTACGTTACCAAAGTCAACAAACATCATTGGAAGCGCAACCAAGATAAATCTAGTCAGGTGGGGTGGATAATAAATAAAATTAATGCTCAATATTTATGCTTAAGCCTGTTTAAAATGCTTTATTTATTTTAGTCAGGACCTCCGCTAGAAAATGATTTTTCAGACATCAAACATACTACTTTATCGGAACGAGCTGCGCTTAGAGAAGCTGCCAGATGTTTGAAATGTGCTGATGCGCCTTGCCAGAAATCTTGTCCGACACAACTCGATATTAAGAGTTTCATTACTAGTATCGGAAATAAGGTAATATATTAAACAATATAATATATTAAACAATATAATATTTACTTGATTAATGTATTATGTTATCAAAATTTTAATTAGAATTACTATGGGGCGGCGAGAGCAATATTTAGTGACAATCCATTGGGTCTCACCTGCGGCATGGTTTGCCCTACAAGCGACTTATGCGTGGGCGGATGTAATCTTCAAGCTTCTGAAGAAGGTCCGATCAACATTGGTGGATTGCAGCAATTTGCAACCGAGGTAAGCTTGCTTATAAAGCCATTTTAACAACCACATAATATTTAAAAAAAAACATAATGAATTTTTAACATAGTCCCTAATACATGCTGGTAAATTTGAAAGGTTTTTAAGAAGATGGGAATAAAGCAACGTCGTGATCCAAATCTAGCACCATTAAAATACCCAAATAGGAAGGTGGTTTTAATAGGCGGCGGACCTGCTTCTTTGTCCTGCGCTACATTTCTAGCCAGACTTGGATATGATGATGTTACTATATATGAAAAACGAGATTACCTCGGAGGATTGAGGTAAAAGATCAAATTTGAATCAACATTGAATTTTAAATATAATTTATAATGTTACTACTGCAATTCTATTTGAATTCTATATTGTTATATTTTAGTTCTTCTGAAATACCTCAGTTTCGTCTCCCATATGATGTCGTAGATTTTGAAATTGAGCTAGTTCGCGATTTGGGCGTAAAATTTGTTACCGGTAGAGTGTTTTCTAAAAAAGACATTACTTTGAAGGTAAGTATAAAAAATATAGCTTTTAAATTAACAACTATAACATTTTCTAAAATTGTTATCAACAGAGCTTGCTAGATTCCGAAGTGTCGTCAGTATTTCTAGGTTTTGGCTTGCCTCATCCTAGACCTGATCCAATATTTTCAGGGCTCACTGAAGAAATGGGTTTTTATACTTCTAAGGATTTTTTGCCTAAAGTTGCAAAAGGGAGCAAACCAGGTATTTTAAATAAACTGCTTTAGTACTGAGCAAAAGTATTAATACAAATTATTTTTATTTATTTTTTATTATTCTTTAGGACTTTGTGCTTGTGCTTTAGCATCATCCTCTTTACCTCGTTTAAATGGAACAGTAATTGTGCTTGGAGCTGGTGATACTGCTTTCGATTGCGCCACCTCTGCTTTACGATGCGGAGCACGAAAAGTTTTTGTAGTATTTCGAAAAGGCAGTACAAATATTCGAGCAGTTCCAGAAGAGGTAAAATAATATTATATATTGCTGAAAACCAAATAATCATTCTAAATACTACTAGGTTGAATTAGCCCGAGAAGAGAAATGTGAATTCGTTCCTTTTATGTCGCCTCAGAAAGTTGTTGTGAAGAATAACAAGGTAAACGGAGTTGTGGGAAATTTTAGATTAGTTCATTGTTTTTATTAATTTTAAATTTAATGCTACTTCAATTAATAGATCACGGCCATGGAATTTTGCAGAACTGAGCAAGATGAAAATGGCCAATGGATTGAGGATAAAGAACAAACTACGCGCCTCAAAGCTAATTTTGTTATATCTGCCTTCGGATCAGGTCTTTATGATCCTGAAGGTAAGTCGTTTTTTCATTGATATATAATTTATAATTCCTTGCATTATTTAAATTAATTGTTCATATGTCCAGTTGTCGAAGCTTTGCAGCCTTTGGAAATGCACCGAGGTTTACCACGGGTGGATTCGCGTACTATGCGTTCTACGCACCCTCAGGTATAATATCAATAGAAATTAATTTAATTTTTTAATTAGATTCTACAATACTGTAATTTGTTATTTGTTAATTCATTTGTTAATTATTGAAACTTAGGTATTTTGCGGAGGCGATCTTGCCGGCAGCGCCGATACCACTGTTGAATCTGTCAATGATGGTAAAACTGCCGCCTGGTACATGCACTGTTCTATGCAGGTTGGTACAATTAAATGAATAGAAATATATTTCAAATTAATTACATTTACTAGAAATTTTCTATTAAATTCAAAGGGTCTTCCAATGGATACTCCGCCAAATTTGCCACTATTCTTTAGCGATGTAGATTTAGTTGATCTCTCGGTTGAAGTTTGTGGGATAAAATTCGAAAATCCATTTGGATTAGCTTCAGCGCCTCCTACTACCAGTGGTCCTATGATACGTAGAAGTTTTGAGCAAGGCTGGGGTTTTGCTGTTACTAAAACTTTTGGTTTAGATAAGGCAAAGCTAAATATATTTTTATTTATATATGATGTTGAAAATATTGTAATGAAATATATATGTTTGTCCAGGATCAAGTTACAAATGTGTCGCCCAGAATTGTCAAAGGTACAACATCCGGTCATATTTACGGTCCAGGCCAAAGTTCATTCCTAAACATAGAATTGATATCTGAAAAATGTTTAGATTACTGGCTGCAGTGTCTGAAAGAACTCAAACGTGATTTCCCCACTAAGGTAATTGTCGATAAGTTATTTGTTTTTGAAGCACTTTATATTTTCTTGCAATTTGCAGGTAGTCATTGCAAGTATTATGTGTTCATATAATGAAGCAGACTGGACCGAATTAGCGACAAAAGCAGCAGCCACTGGCGTTGATGCTTTAGAATTAAATTTGTCTTGTCCTCATGGTATGGGAGAAAGCGGAATGGGTTTAGCTTGTGGCCAGGTAAATAATATTATAATATTTATGCGCAAGGAATTAATTCACAATGTTATAAAATAGTATATCTTGATTGTCCCTTCCAGAAACCAGAATTAGTGTACAATATATCACGTTGGGTTCGCGCTGCTGTAAAAATTCCATTTTTTGTTAAACTTACTCCAAATATAACCGACATCGTAGAAATTGCTAGAGCAGCTTATGAAGGTTAGAGATTTTCTTGAAAGCTTAGCAATATAGCTTAGTATATTTTACCTATTTATATTATTCATTTTAAATATCATAAAGGTAAAGCGGATGGTGTATCAGCAATTAACACCGTGTCAGGATTAATGGGCTTGCGAGGCGATGGTACAGCATGGCCTGGAGTTGGAGAAGCCAAAGGAACAACATATGGCGGTGTTTCAGGTCTCTAATGTTTTCATTTTTTTATTTATGCCATATATTTTATATTTAATATATTAAATAAATATATATCTTGACTGTTTTATGTTAGGCAATGCAACACGGCCAATGGCTTTACGTGCAGTATCAGCAGTTGCCAAAGCTTTACCAGGATTTGCTATTCTTGGCATAGGAGGTGTAGACTCTGCAGATGCGGCTCTGCAATTTTTGCATTGTGGAGCCAGCGTTGTTCAGGTTATATTATTTTTTATTTCAAAATTTATACCATGCTGGAACAAATTATTCAAATTCATAATCACTCGATAGGTTTGCAGCGCTGTTCAAAATCAAGACTTTACGGTAATAGATGATTATTGCACGGGGCTTCGTGCATTATTATACTTACGGGCAAATCCGCCACCAGTTTTGGATAGTGATGCAGGACCATGGGATGGACAATCACCTCCGAGAACAAAGGTGCAACGGGGTAAACCAATTGCACCTCTTTGTGATGAAAACGGAAAGGTACTTTTAATACTACTTTTTATTTTAAATTAAGATATCTATGTATTTTTATTCTGTTTCAGAAATTTATTTAGTATGATAACTTATCATATTATAAGTTGTACGGCGATTTAATGATTATATGAAACAAATAGTTTTACTTAATATTTTTTATTTTCAGCCTATTCTACATTTTGGTCCTTATGCAAAGAAACGTGAAGAAATATTAGCAAAGCAAAGGCTTGAAAATGGAGTGTGCACTCCGCCAAAGCAAGGTGGTATCAAGAAAATCTCAGAAGATGAATGTAGGATTAGTTTGACTATTTTGCTTTCTGTAAAATGCTTTATCATTCCTCTAACTTTCATCATCATAAATTTAAATTATTATCTCATCATCTTTGTTACAATAATTTTAACATAAATTTAGTTCACAATTATCTGGTGGACAAGAAATGCTCTCCTAAATTTAATGCTTTTATGCTACCTGATGTCTTAAAATACTATTTCGTTTCTGTACTGACCAAAATATTAAAATCTTCTAATTATTCCGAAGTCGACTCGTCATTTGCTATAACACATGTGGAATGAATCATCGCGATTAATTGCATTGTTATGTAATCCTCATACACGAATGTTTATGATAACAATCGTATCGGATTTTTTATTTTCAGTTATTCCACGTAAAGAGAAATCAGTGATGGCACCCAGCATAGCTTCCATGATAGGATTGGCCTTAGAACGCATCGGCCCGTACAAGAAATTGGACAACTCGCGGCAAGTCGTTGCTTTGATTGATGATGATTTGTGTATCAATTGCGGAAAATGTTACATGGCTTGTAATGATTCTGGATACCAGGTTGGCCAACTAATATACATTTTTATATTTAAATGTTTTTTCTATGCGTAATCATTTATTTAAACTTTTTTATTGCGCCTTGGTAATGAATTCAATGAGCAAACATTGTTAACAGTGAAAATCTATTAGGAGTTTAATATGAAATAAAAAAGAAAAATAATGCAGTAGTAAAGAAAACAAAAATAACAAAAAATGCGTTATCAATGCTATGCATTTTTTCAGGCTATACAATTTGGTGCTGAAGATCACAGACCAGTCGTGACCGACGATTGCACAGGATGTACGTTATGCCTATCAGTTTGTCCAGTTATAGATTGCATCAGGTTTCTATACATAAATATTTATTAATCATTTACTAAATTTATATTAATATGTATATTTCTGTTTCAGTATGGTTCCTAAAAAGATACCACATGTTATTAAACGAGGAGACCCTAAAACGTTAAATGTTCATCCACTTTCTTAATAATTTAAGAAATAAATTGTTATTTCTATATAACTAATTGACCGAAATATAATATATAATTATTTTTATATATTGAAATCTCTAATATAAGCTGATGAACATATTAAAATTATAGTACTTCCAAGGTTTCTTAGCATTTATAATTTATGGTAATACCTTATCTTAATATAAAATATGAATGAAATTATTTTGAAAAGTAAACTAACAAATAAGTTTAATTTAATAGTTATTGTTGTTGGTTGTATTAATATAAACATATTTACATATGCATTATATTTATTCACTCATACATATAAATTAAAATTAAATGAATGTTTGTCAAATAACATACCAGACACATTTTTCTTATTCAAACAATTTCTGTTTATGTAGAGTGATTCATATAAAATAATATCCCGATTCTGAATTTGAATGATCCCGCTAAAATATTTCGCAAATGATTCATGCCACGAAGCACGGCCGTCTGGGGCGCTAACGCTGTTATTGTTTAGTTGTCATTTTCATATGGGCAGGCTGGGCAGGCATTGTGTGCATTTCCGAAAGTAAATTATCATATATATGAAAAACTACACGGAGTTTTTCATGTTTTTTAATATCCTTCTGATAAGACGACATTCAGAACCTGTGTATTAGTATTTATTTGCATTGTTTTTTACCAATAAGGTAGGCAGAACGCTTTACGAAACTTGCTTGACAGATATTGCGTCTATTTTGACACGCAAATCTTGCGACAAGAGTAATTTTATAAATGGAGTATTGAAATAATCATATTGTGTGTAAATTTAAATTGTGTTGTTACAGTTAAAATGGCGGGTCCTTATAATTATTCATATATTTTTAAATATATAATAATAGGTGATATGGGTGTTGGAAAATCTTGTCTGTTGCACCAATTCACTGAGAAGAAATGTAAGTATTGATATAAATAAATATTGAATGTCAATAAATAATCGCTTATAGAGTCTGGCAAATTTAATATAAATTAATATAAATATATATGTACATTGAGTTGGGTATATATATATATATATATATATATATATATATATATATATAAATATACTTATTGTATAAATAGGGATTTCCATTTTCACTAGTTTTAGATCAAATATTTGTTTCCAATTGAAAATAGCCCATTTTGGGCACTAGGGTGTGCTTTTGCACTTTGGGCAATGGCAAATCTCTTTTCTTAATTGAGTTGTAGTTTTACTCAGTTTACGTTCCTTCTCTAAGTCAGTATTACTCATTATACTTCTACTTGTTTTGTTACAGAATATCTTTTGAATAATTCAACATCACACAAACTGTTTTCATAACTGCATTAAATCGAATCGATATTAATTCATTGTATTAATTTTTTTCCTCTGCCATGATATTTAAGTAGTATTATAACTATATTTTTCAGTTATGGCTGACTGCCCACATACCATTGGTGTTGAATTTGGTACAAGAATTATAGAAGTATCAGGCCAAAAGATAAAATTACAAATTTGGGATACTGCTGGCCAGGAACGATTCAGAGCTGTGACTCGTTCGTATTATAGAGGAGCTGCTGGAGCTCTAATGGTTTATGATGTTACTCGCAGGTGTGACATAATTTTTTTGGGTTATATTAGAATTTAGATTAAAAGCTGACCTTTTTAAATCATTTTTATAATTTTTCAGGTCGACATACAATCACTTGAGTAGTTGGCTTACAGACACTCGAAATTTAACCAATCCAAGTACTGTGATATTTTTAATAGGCAACAAAAGTGATTTAGAAGCACAGAGAGAAATTTCTTATGAGGAGGCCAAACAATTTGCTGATGATAATGGCCTAATGTTTGTGGAAACAAGTGCTAAATCGTATGTAGACAAATGTTATGTGTTTAACATCAATTTTGATTCTGTACTAAGTAAAAACTCTCTGTTTTTTCTCATTACTTCTTAATAGATTTATTTGCCCTCACATTATTAGTGATTTTTGTGATAATTCTATATTTTAGAGGCCAAAATGTTGAAGAGGCATTTTTAGAAACTGCTAAAAAAATATACCAAAGCATTCAAGACGGTCGTTTGGATTTGAATGCGGCTGAATCTGGTGTTCAACACAAGCCTCCCATTCAACCAGGTCGCACAACTCAACCAGCAATTAATGGCAAGGAAAACTGCTCTTGTTAGAGTAGAAATAAATATAGATATAAAAAGACAAATATTTGCATTAAAGTACAGGTCATCTCAAACAGGAAGAGTTAGAACCAAAAAAGGTATGATTGGTTTAATAAGATTCTATTTATTATCTTTAAATGATATGCAACAATCTTTATATGGGAATTTATATTACATGTTTATCTGTACTTACATGTATGGAATATATTTAACATATATGCATATCTATTTTTATTTGTATAGATATTCATAAAAGGTATATTTGAAATTGACTTTGTTGATTAATATAAGATAGCAATAAAGTAAAAATCTACAACTAAGTTTAATTCAAATAATTTTATCCTAAACATATTCTTAATATTTTGAATTTTTATGCTAATGCCATATATAATTTTCTTATAGTTCAATATTTTTAACATATGATTCTAACAAAAACATTAAGAACTCACTTTTGCCTTTTTTGTATATTAAATTCAAATAAAATTATGATGAATATTAATATATTCTTGAGGTGATTTCAAAATTGTCTATTACACAAAATGCATTATTTTTAAAAAATTTTTGAACTCGAAATAAATTAAGTTTCGTCAAAATAATATTTGCAATGTATTAGGCACTTTTCAGCAGCAACCTTGCATAGAAAAGTAAACATGCAGAATAGTGTTTTTGATTTTGTGAATCTCAATTTTGTTTTGCAAATGTCTCATGCGATGTTATTTTTCTAGTTATCAGGGTTGTTTGAAGATTCACGTTTAAAGTATTATTGATTAATTGCACTCTCTTGAAAACTCATTAATAAATCCCGGATAGTCTAAGCCTAGATGTAATTTAACTATTGGCAAGCTAATGTATTTTTATTTTGGACACATTCCAGATTAGTGAGCATTTAATGCAAAATGTAAATGGCTTTTCCCGTAGGAATAGATGCGAAAATTCCTTTTTTCGGTGTTAAATTTTATTTGATATTTATGTATGTATGTATATAAGTATTTAAGTTATATATATATATATATATATATATATATGCGAATAAAATATTATTAACAACTTACAATAAAATTGGGCATCCTAAAATTATTTTTGCATCTACTTTGTTTGCTTTAACTTTTTGTAATCGAATTTGTATACAATTTCAAATATTCATTTCAAACTGGAAAAGTACACATTATATGTGATAATTCAGCCTCTTGTACAACATGCAATGAAATCTATATTGAAACAAAATTATGAGTACTATAAAATCAAAATTTATATACCGAGTAAATTAAGCAAACTTTGTTTGATGTTGTTAAATAAGTATTCCTTTATTAATTGTATTATATAACACTAAAAAAATTAATATAATAATAATCAATAATTTATAGAATGTATGGTCAAAATATATATATGAAAAGAGATGTATTATATACAGAGTTGAATAAATATAATGGATTATGATAATGAGGGCAATTTTGGTAATAATGACAATTTGAAACGATGTAATGATTCATTGCAGTGATAGCATTTATATAGGATTTTTGTGAGAATCTCATTTGTCTCATCAAAAAATGGGATCAACTCTGTAATCTTCGGTTTCTTTTCAAGGCTTTTAATCTTCTCGTTTGTACCTTGTGTGATACATCCCTATCACAACAAGAATTACAAGTAACGTATTGAACCTCCAGCTATAGCATAGAAAGCTCTCCCAGATCGAAAAGTTGTTTGATGGTATGTGCTTGATGCTAGGCTCTAAAATATATCACTTTCGTTAATTGTTTATGGCGAAGTAATATAAAAAACGATGCTAAAATCAATAATATGAAGAAACATCTGTAACAGTATTTGGGTTTACCAAATCTTTCAGGTCGGCTTTCATATAATTCTTTGAGTCTTTATCACACAATACTTTGCCAGGCCAATTGTACCAATAAACCAAACGCGTAGTAGAACCACATCGCAATTCGGGTAAAGGGTAAAACGTGCTGGTGATGTTATACAAAAATGGTAATATATCGTCTAAAAACCATTGTAGGCTGCAAGAGCATATCAAAGGGTTTCCCTGTAATTGAAATTATTTTAATTTGCGTGGATTTGGTTTTGATCTTGGTTTTGGTTTTGGTTTTGCAATATTCCTATCTCTTGAATATATTCATTAAATTGCTAGATTTAATTTGATTTAGTACCTACCTGTAAATCAAGTTCTATGTCGTTGGCACCGAGAGCGGCACTTCTTTCAGAGCGTTATGACTCAAATTAACTGAATAATGATTTTGTGAATTTAATTTTGTATTATATTTTTTATAAATTCGTTATCTACTCACACTACATAAATTTATATTTTCAAAAGCATCATTTTGTATTTTAACCAGCAATTCACAATTTGAAATGCTCAGATGAACACAAGGTTTATTTGATTCGACAAATATTCTGCCATCTAAAAATTCAATATCTTATTAGAACATTTGTATAATAAAGATTTCATATCGTTTGGGCTCAATATATTATTACGTATGTTTTCGAGT
>NW_020537758.1:29645654-29671735 GCF_003426905.1 Ctenocephalides felis | reverse complement strand
AAATAAAATTTGAATTATTTTCGATATACAAATTTTTTTTTTGAAAAAAAAAGTTGAAACAAATTTTTTTTTCCAAATCAATTATTTTGTTAAGACAAGCAAAAGTTCTTTGAATCATTTAAATCGGACGCTTAGTTCTTTCAAAAACTGCCATTTTCACACATTTAGCTCCGTATCTTCGAAATGGCTGGGCGTGTCTTTGCCAAAAACTAATAAACACTTCTCCCAGTCATTACTAATTGAATGTTTTTTAGATCATTCAAATCGGATGCTCCGTTCTCTCAAAACTTCATTTCTATTTTCTGCACTCTCTGCTCTTTATCTCCGTAACTGCTGGACCTGCTTTTGCCAAAAACTAATTAGCTCATCTCCCTATCAATAGGAATCGATTGCTTTTTGAACCATTCTAATCGGTTGATCCCAGCGCCCGAAAACGTGACTAGAAATTTGTATCCATACATACATACACACACACACATCCATTTTTTCTGAGGTATGCCAAAATATTCAGAAACCTTCAAAACGTTGAGAAATGTAAAAAGTTTCAATTTCGATTTTCGGCCCATTACAATAACTTACCCTACGGGAAGTTAATAATAAATAGTTATAAACAAGTAGGCACTAAAGTCAATGACTAAAATCAAGGATATGACTATAATTAATCGATGCGTATTCTGAAAAAAATTCAATCATTTGTGCAAATTCGATTTATTGATTTAAGTGAATCATTGTAACTTGAAGAGAAAATTGTTTATGTGGCACACGTGTTGAGATGTTCTTAGAATCGAGTTGAATTAGATCATGAATTACAAACGTTCAGAAGGTCAGCGTAGATGATTCCTTAATGACGACAACCGTTCGCAGATCAGGCGGGTATCACACCTAAAATACACATACAGAGACGGGCAAATGTTTCTCAATGCATTCGGGACATAATTGTTGCTGGAATTACTTCTTGTTTTGTGTCCGGTGAATGTTGTGATTCATGTTACAACAAACAACTGACTGCAACTACATTTGAGCTAGATTTTTAATTACTTATTAATAATTGTGTCTATTTTATGTAGTATTGTTGTTAATATTATCTTTGGTTATAAGGCAATCAAAAATTGAATTCGCACAAGCTATCGTATTGCGGAGCAATAGTATTTTGATTAACTTTTCACTGGATAAGTTATAGTAATTGCAAAAAAATGAAAATGAATCTTGTTGGATATCTTTACGTTCCAAAGTTATGAATATTGTTTCCGTGTGTGTATGTATGGTCGGATACAAGTTTTTGTCCACGATTTTATGAGCACGGATCAACCCATCTGAATGATTAAAAAAATATCAGATTCCTGTTGATCGGAAGATGTGCTGATTAGTTTTTGCAAAGGCAGGTCCAGTCGTTTCAGAGAAATGGGGCAAAGAGCGCAACAATCGAAAATTAAGATTTTAAGAGGACGGAACATCCTATTAGAATTATCCAAAAATTGATTTGTTCGACTTAATTGTAGTCGAGTATCAGTTTTGATATATTGAATGTAGTAATAATGCATGTTTATGTTGATGAATGAGACCATAAAACTATTAACCCTCCGTCGGTCGGCGTGGTCTGGCCAGACTTTTTTCGACTTCAATTAGAAAAAAAAATACTTCTAGTAATCCTATCGACTTGAAATTTCTTGACTTTCCTAAAATTTCATTAGCTGTCGATCAATGAAAAAATCAGGACGAAAAAATGTACAGAAGGATAATTATAAGGATTTAATTTTTTTTATATTTCGAACGGTCAGAAAGGTCTGTCTAGACCACCCATACATTTGTATGAAATATACGCTTTTTCATGGTATTTTCTATTCAAACTGCGTTGTTTATATTCTTTGCTATGTGTTCTAACTGAATGTTAGTATTTTCATGACGAGAGTTTCTTGAAAACCTACCAAACTTATTGGTAATCGCAAACACTGAAAATCGGATGAGTAATGCACACATTCATTCAGGCGCCAAAAAGAAATAAATACTGTTTTTTCATTGATTTAAAACAGAAAAATTAACAAAAAAAGCAACGTTTTTTTTTATATTTCTTGATTTTTTTATATAATCGTTAATACATAAGACACCAAAAACTCATTTATCCCATATAAATGCATGTAAAATGAATGGTGGTCCAGCCAGACCTTTCCGACCGTTCGAAGGTGAAAAAATATCCGACCGACGGAGGGTTAAATATGTAGTATACGCATAGACTAGTCGACAGATAAAAAATTTAAATTAGATTAAAATATTAATTATTACCATATATCAGCATATTTTATATGGTACTAGCAAACCGGGCGAACTCCGTTTCACCCACCACCACATGGTTTCATTTTATGTAACATTTGGTTTGATGATTAAAAGATGAAGAAAAAAAAATTGCCTGCTGTTGAATTTGAATAAAAATTTGCACAATACACCTGATTGATTTGATGGTTTCCAATTGAAATGTTAGGAAACGAATTACTTATTTTTTTTTTACTTTTTTTGCACAATTTCACAGTGAACACAATGCCGGTTTGTCACATGAAATTAACTGAGCAAAGAACAATGAGTAGCTGTCAAACAATGAGTTGCAGTCAAACAAAAAATATTAGTTTGCAGTACATGCTAAGTATGAGTTGACGCTGTATGTGAAAAAAGAAATAGTGTTTTCCGCTTTTCTGTTAAAATCTTTCTTCAATTTTCTTTGCTATAAACCTCAAGGAGTCCGAGACCTTTCCAACGAATGCAAAATCGTCGAAATCGGTTCGTGCGTTCTGGAGTTATATCGTCAGGAAGGAAAACTCGACTTATTTTTATATAATAGATAATTTTAACCGAAGGAGTCAAAATAACAATTATGTATATTGTGCGCTATTTAAAAATATTTGCATCTTAGTTACACAAATACAAATTGATTTTATATTTATAGATGGACCAAGCATTTATTTCTTTACTACACTTTAATAAATAAATTTTGATTGAGAAACTCTGCTCGGAATTTTTGTATACAAGTAAAGTGCCACTAATTTATGAGTACAACGCCCTATTAGTACAATTAGATACATGAAATGCATAATATATTTTAACGCATGTACATAGATTGATTTAGAATTACATTACTTTGAAAAAAAAATCAATATTGGTCACATGTTATATATTAACAACGTGTTATATTTAGAATATTGGTACAAATATGTTCATTTTGTACTCAATTATCACTTTAACGCAAAGAAATTTGAGTTAATACACTGTAGGTTTTTTTTTTGTAAATCTCTATAAACGGAGAATTTTTTTTATAATGGGCCAGTGTTCAAAGAACTTTGCATATTTGAACACCGGCAATATAATAATTGCATATCATTCTTATGATTTTTCCCGGTAATGCAGTATTAAAAAGAACTTGTGATCATTTTTTATGATTACTTCTCAATTATTTTATGTGTATTTTTTAAAAAATGTACTAAAAATATTGGTGTATTTTATTTTGTGGGCGTTTATTAAGACAGTAATGTCAGTCAACAATGTAAGGAATAGTACCAACGCGTGTGGCATTTATATGTCATGTTAATAGATTTATCTCACATATGAGTTCATTACAGCTTCTGTGCATGAGATAGATAAATATTATAGAGTTACAACATTAGATAATTTCAATACCCGTGGGTGTCTGGTTCTGTTTGGCATTGGCGGAAATTGAAAAATCATTACATTAGATCTATTAATGGTTTCAAGTTCAATAGAATCGATAATTGATTCCACATTGAGAATTGATCACTACGTATATTACTAGGTAGTACTACTACGTGGATGTTTTTTTTAGTAAAAATGCCTAAAGCAAAAAGTTTTGATATAAATCTAGATATTTTAATTAATACCCAAACCTAATTAAGTAGTGAAGATGATTTTTGTATTTCACAAGTTTAATCATAAGTTTCAAGAACCAAAACATCACATATTTCCTATTCCTTACGCTCAAGGTAAATGTTTGACTTATACGTGTGATAAGTATTTATCCATTGTTTATTATCTGTATTAAGTTTATAAATAATATTTATAATGAAATATGTATAATAAAAAAAACATTCCGCAGTGTTCAAGATAACAAAGAAAATAAAATATAATCTATACACAGTTTTATCTGCAAATGTGGGATATTTCTGATATGTTTTATATAAATTACTGCAAGAACTAGACCTGGAAAAATATAATAATAATAGTTTATCTTGTATGACAAACGCGCGTTTGTCATTAAATTTATAATAGATTATATTAATTAATTTATAATAGATTATATTATTCAGCCTTTAGTTGTTTATATTTATTTTATGGATGTTACTCTAATCTATAGCATTTAATATGTATTTCACCATTATAATAATATATCGAAAATGACTCAAATATATTAACATGCATTTCAAGTTAAGTAGGTTGTGTGAGCTTCTTTTATAAAAGCCAAATTCTTTGAACCACTTTGTTTTACTTTATTTGCCAAAGTTCTTTAGTATGGAAACTCTAAAAGAGAGGACTACTTTTTAAAAGGTACATCTGTTCAAATTACACAAAAATGTTTATTTGAACAATTCTGTCGAAAATAAAGAGGCCACATAAAATAATTCACATGAGTTTAGTATTAGTTAAACAACATAACTTGTATCGAAACAATCTTTACAATAGAGTCTATCAATGTTAATGTTGCAATAAAAAACGTAATAAAAAACGATAGAAGAATTGAGATAGGAAATTGCCTGAAGGTCTAAAAACTAAAATAAAAAATAAAATAAACTTGGAAAAAGCCATCCAGAATGATGTTGCGCCGATAGCTATCATACTAAAAAGGAAATTCCTGCTGCAAGTAATGTTTAAGTTACAACATTAGTTACCAAAACTTTATTACATGTTTTACTCCAATCTATTTGACAATTTTACAGAAAATAATGGACGAGATCTAATTAGTTAACATCATGTACCTAATCCTCAGACGAATCTTCATTACACACTTTATTAAGTAGCTCGTTACTTGCTTGGTTCAATTGCGTCATGTTAAAATTAGCACCAGAGATCTCTTATACGGGACAAGGTCTGCTTGTAAAGTTTCAATACACACCTGAATGAAGAATTAACTTTTATAACGTAATTACTAGGGATTGATGTCAATATTAACTGTTTATTTCAAGAACGGTGAAGATATCCATAAATTAACCCTTCCGACTCGGATGTCGCCGCTCCGTCGGCAAAATACAAATAAATTCCGGAATTTGCGAGTGGCAAGGGTTTTTTTTTTAAACGTAATTGTAAAAAGTAATGGTTGTAAGTTATATTATTTTGAGAGTAGGGTGTTCATCTCTTATTTCCAACTCTGCCATCTTGATATCAAGAAGTAGGGATATCAGTTTGTTCTTGAAAATGCAGATTACCAAGACATTTGCGAGTATATATAGCCCTTTTCCGGCTAATGCTGTTTTAAATTAACTTTATCATTATCAGAGAGTATTAGAGAAATTCTAATAATAATAAATACATTAAACATGGATAGGCCAACCCTTGGGTTGCTTTCTAGTAAGCGGCGTTGTTAAAGGAAAAGTTTATCACTACATGAAACTGAGAAGTTTTAACTGCTAATCAAAAAAAAGAAACAATTTTATTGAAAGTAATATTTGTCTTTTGAAATAATGATCTAAATGTAGTATTATCTTGAGTATAGAGTTTTATCAGTGGTAATCACTGTAGATAAATTGCTTTTAGCATGTGCTAATTCATATCATATCTTATTTATATTATTGATAAAGCATATAAATTGTCATCACGTATTGGCGCATATTAATATGAAATATTTATTTATAAATTATTGTATATTACGAAACGGTTTTAATGAAACGCAATGATCTCCGGAAAAAATCATTTTTTTGTAGTTTTCAAGTTATGAGTGGCAGCTTTTGATTAGATATTGAATAATTCGAATATTTGACAGGTTTTCCGATGATTTTTTTTTCAATTTCTTGGAATTACAATGGTGAAAAAGTACTGCAGCAATACGTTTCTAGCTAATATTTTTTTAGTTTCAATTGCTATAAAAATCACTATTCGATACATATAGTATTGATATAATTTTAAAACGAAAATAATTTCAGCAGATAATTATATTTATATATATATATATATATATATATATATATATACTTATATATATATATATACTCGTATATATATATATATAATATATATATTTGTAATCATAAGATATGGCCATTTCACTAGTGTAAACGCCTTGCATTCTCTCAACAATGATCACACTAGTCAAAATCCATATCGCGTTATTGCATTAACAAGAACAGTACAAGTGTATATGATGCATTTTTATATTTTATCTATTTGTTTATATTAATATAAATCTTTTCATCTTTTACAGAGCCGTCGGTAAGACATGTTTGCTGATCAGTTACACAACAAATGCCTTTCCTGGCGAATACATACCCACAGTGTAAGTCTCCAGATTAGTAATTATAAATTTAAAAAATCTCATTTTATGAGATGCTTTCAATTATACATATTTCCCGTAAGATCAATAAAATATACATAAAGAGTGATAATCTCTACCCTAAACTAGCTAAAACAACTACTCTATAGCGAATATAGATAGATCCTGACTTTATTATATTAATTCAGTCGGATAACAAATTGTTTGAACACTCTTAACCTTTATAATAGTTCCAGATTAGATAGATTCTAATTTTTTTTTAATTCTTTTCTCAGATTTGACAACTACTCTGCCAATGTTATGGTCGATGGTAAACCGATCAATTTGGGATTATGGGATACAGCAGGTCAAGAAGATTACGACCGTCTCAGGCCACTTTCCTACCCCCAGACTGACGTATTCCTGATTTGTTTTTCACTGGTGAATCCAGCATCATTCGAGAACGTACGCGCCAAATGGTATCCAGAAGTGCGGCACCATTGCCCGAACACGCCGATAATACTCGTCGGAACGAAGCTCGATTTGCGCGAAGACAAGGACACTGTCGAAAAATTAAAGGATAAAAAATTAGCACCTATTACATATCCACAAGTGAGTAAAATTGAAACACTGTCGAAAAATTAAAGGATAAAAAATTAGCACCTATTACATATCCACAAGTGAGTAAAATTAAAAATTGGGCAATCAATTTATAACTTTGATTTCACTGAAAGTATATTTTGATAGCAACAGCAATAGGATATCATAGCTGTTAATAATTACAGATTTATATTCGTAATTATGCAGAATCTAATTCAATAATTATAGACATTTCTTCTTGTATATTAGGTAAAAAACTATTACACTTAAGCGAGAGGATATGAAAATATTTATTATTTCACTCAAATTCGAATATATTATCTGTATGCAATTCTATATACAGGTAACCGACCCCCGTACTATACGATACAAGCGAGCTGTTGGTGGAATTGGAGAAAAATAAATGGTCATGACATTTTGTAAAATTTTATAATTAGCGAAATTTAATATATAGTTTTGTACATGGAAATATCTTCATATATAATTAAACATTTCCATACATATTTAATATGGATTCACTTTGACATGGTTTGAGAATTTAGAGCATTATCCTTACAACACCGTATTTTTAGAGTACAGCCTAACCCTAATAAGATGAGAAATTTAGCAAAACTTATTAGAAGCAAAATTTAGCCAATTTATATGTATAGTAGAATCACTGAACAATAGCCCAATGAACATAATGAAACTATACTGCAAAAGATAAGTTATATCATGGTTCTATTGAAAAAAAGCCTCGACTTATCCAAATGTCATACAGTCGGTCAAGTAAGAGCGTGGTTTATAAAAATAATTATTTTATGAAACTTCAATATTCATATATGCATTGTATACGTTAAAAGCAAGGATACAATTTGGTCAATATGTGTCCAGTCACCACCGGAGTCGACAATTGCCTGGCATCTCCGACGCCTGCTTTTTACTAATTTAACGGATTATTTTAGTCTGACGGCTCGTATTTTAATTTAACGGCTCGATGAGGGCAGTACGTGCTCATATAGAACTTTCATCAGTGAAAATGACATTTTCAAAATCTCTAACAATATTTTTATGTGCTCAAGCGGAAAAGAAGCACATGTTTTTCAGTCGTCAGAGGCTTCCCCGTTGTGTTGCGCCATTTCAGATCATCGATCGATTCGATACGAAGAAAGGTTCAGATAGTTTGTAGATATTTTTTGTAAACATTTTGCCATTAATTTTGCTCGTCCTTGCTGCAGTGTTAAAGCAGGATTCCGCAATACCCATTCACTGTTCTTTTTTATTCTTTTTTTTATTTGAACCACGTTCTGATAAATCATCGACATTTTAGCAACTTTATATAGGTGTATCGAATTCTGTACAATGCCTTCAACTTTCTCATATGTTTAGCAGCAGCTGATTGCTACATTTGGATACTTTTTAGGTGTATGCAAAAGGGCGCAGCCTCGTAGCGCGACGCGTAACTTAGCACTCATGGCGTTTAACGTAATTTTTCTCAAAGATGAACTGCAACTAAACCTTTTTTGACAATGCATCAAGGACAAAGCTTCACTTTATCGGCTCATGAAAGAATGAGACCGAAATCTTTCATTAACTGTCGTTAAAGTCGGCCACGCTCTTACTTGACCGACTGTATTTACACCCTCTTTCTGTACCAGTCCTTTGTTTCATATGACCAGGTAGTTTTCTTATAACCGATGTTACCCGTATATTTGAAAGTACTTTATACAAGAGACTATGAAATATTTGCAAGGATGTGATGTGTGTAAAATTGAATCCAGGAATGCCTTTCCCATTAAATGTGTGAAGTACCAAATTTTTTTTTCTGTTCCAGGGCTTGTCGATGGCAAAAGAAATAGGCGCTGTTAAATATCTAGAATGTTCAGCGCTCACGCAGAAAGGACTAAAAACAGTTTTCGATGAAGCGATACGCGCTGTCCTCTGCCCGGTGCTGCCGGTTAAACCGAAAAGAAAATGCGTTTTGCTCTAGGGACGCAGCGGGCGAAAATAGGGTAGCACAAGTGCAAAAAATAAATAATTTAGACGGAGATTTACAAATGAATAACAAAAGGAAGAGCTTACGCTTTCTTTCCCAACGACAGACACAATCGAATATTAATACAAATTACATATTAACATATGGTGTTCAAATCACTCTACCATTAATATTTTTTTTAAATATAGCCATTACGCACAATAATTTATTTTAATGCCAATTATTGTAGTAAGAAGTATTCACTACTATCATCTTTAACAAAGTAATAAAATCATTCTTATTTACCTAGTTTTGTGCGAAATTAGAAAACAGGAATTTTCTCATTATGGTTTCATATGATCACTAAATAATAATAAGTTGGGTACTTGAATATTGACTGAGAATTTATATATCTAACGATTTTTGACGCGTATTCTTAAATTGAAATATAATTATAAAATGTTGAATAAAATCTTTTGAAAAACTTAAATAAAATTCAATGACCACCATGTATATTTGGTAACCATCAAATGCGCACAATATGTCAAACTGCTTTTATTACGCGCGGAAAGTTAATAAAGGGTAAAATAATCTACAATTTACGTAAATTAAGATTCACCGTAGTCTTTTTAATAAAACAACTGAGAAATTAATCAGTAGATAAATTATAATCGAACCAACAGGCATAAATATTTTAGCCACGATCAATTGATTTAATAATAATGTTTGTATATTAATATTATGTATTTGTATAGTAAATTTTATAATATTTTTTTTTGCACATAGACATATCTATACGAGTATTCATCCATATTATTGGTAGCAACGAACGATATAGTTTTATAGTTCGTTATATATTTTTATATTTATATAGTGTTAGAAAAAGCACTTACAATTTTCCAGTTATTCTCTTATTGTACCATCCGCCCAATAGAATTTAGAAAATTAATATTATAATTACTGTGACTTCATGTTCAGACATCAATGTTGAATATAACGAATATAAAATATATTAAAAATAAATTCAAAACTTGCTGTACATATTAGATGTTTCAGTGGATAATCATCGGTGAAAATTAGTGCATGTTGTGTTATGTGATTCCATACATAATTGTATCATTGTTGACTGGAAAAAATTATATCATCTTTGCTACCAAAATTATATCATAAATGTTTGTCAAAATCCAATTCCATATTTCCATATAATCAATGTATCATTAATAATAAAAAAATCTGTATTTTTGTTTCAATTTTCAAACATGTGGTGGATAGTATGACTATATTTTTTTTGCTTAATAATATGTTCCTGTATTTAAATGAATTTTCAACAAAAGTTACAGGCAAACATTTAATATAATTATCACTTTTTTTAATTTTTTTTTTTTTAATATTTGTTTCATACTGACAATGTTATATCCATTAGGACCACTTCGCATAAATTTCGTTTCCTGTTATGTTAATTGATAAATTTATATAATAAATATTTTAAATTGTAAATAGAAAATAGTTACACAAATCTTTGTTTGGAAATTATTTTGTAAATATGCTCTAGTAAAATGTTGTAATTCTTATGTAATATTAATATGGAAGAAAAGAAGTTCTTCATTATTTTAGATTATGAAATTATTTTTAGATAACTAAAATATTCCTTTGAAGTATGCTTTATGTAGAATAAATTTTATTAACTGCGTTGTAGCTTAATAATAAAATGTTTAAAAACTAATTATTGACGAGATTTATTTTTATTTTTCCAATTATGATCTACGAAAAATGCTTATTCAGCAATCATTGATTATATTACAGGGCTTTAATTTGAGAAGCATACCTGAAAGGCGTCATTAACTATATGTACATTCATATATTAAAAAAACAAGGAGAAACTCAAGTTAACTCTTCTGGAATTTGATTAAACTTTGCATGGTATAGAGTTGATGGTCACAGTTTGAAATATTATAGGCCTATGAGATACGGTTTAATTATAAAAATTAAAGTTTTGAAAACTGTTTACTGTTACTGTTTCCATGTGAATATATCTCGGTCTGGTAAGCGTGAATACTTTGTCAGCCTGTTTTATAATTCGAATTAACTTAATATAACTATTTTCCTAAAATTTTCTCTTCATTTATAAAAATAACATACAATTTTATTACATTATTTATAAAACATATAGCATTTTTTTACATAATTTTCATTTCTAACCAGGAATAATTTAATCAGATTTATTATACAACAAACCAACAATAATTAATAAAAAAAAAACATTAAATTTGCAACCGATTGAGATAATTTTTGTTTATTCTCAAATTTATCTTTAAAAATAATTCAAAAGAAACATCTACGTATGCTAAACTTTTATCACACGTCTGTTTAATGCCATTCTAATACAAGGTCAGCATGAATCATAAAATATTAAACATATGTTTGATAATAAAATTCAATGTGCTAAAAATTTTGATGTGGCGTCGTTTTAATTTTTTTAAAAAATAAATTTAATACATTTATAGGTATAAAAGAAAGTGAAGACGCACATCGATAAAGATAATTGTTATTTTACGAAATGATAGAAATATGAATTCGTTTTTTTGTCCCTCGTTTTTTTCGTATTTGAACTGATCAATATTTCATTTTAACGTGCAATGTACAATGATATTTTTTTCAAATATTTTTGTATATTGAATGTCGTGTTATCAGTCAACTCTAATTCTTAGAAGATATGAATTTGATATGGTATTTACATGAAAATGTTTATTAATAGATCGATGCATTGGCCTGCGAGATCAATAAAATATATCAGTAGCGTTTTCTGATTTAGTGAAAATCCACGTAACATATTTTAGTGAATTTCATTACATACTTATTACCGCTGAGTTATGTAAATCATATTTTTGTCGTTCGAGTAAACAAAGCGTTGGTAATTACAAATAATAAAAAATCTTATCTCTATTTAAAAACAAGACGAATACCAACGTTTCGTGTGCGATATTTGTGGACCATTAAATAATCTTAAAAGAATATTTGAAAGAATTTGCACTTGTCATCTACTTGGATGAAATATGATATAACGCTTCAAAACAATTCTTGGAGATAAATAAATAAAGATTTGCGTTTTAATAACCGCTACTGCGTCAACGTGCTATGTTGTCACAATTGTCAATAACTGTGTATTCAAAATAGAAATACAGTATCCAATGTTATTGTGAGATCACCAGTGTGTGATTCCAGACGTTATTTCGTACGCTATTACTCCATTTAATTTTCTAATTAAATTTTAATTACCCTTTTGTTTTTAATGTGATAATAATAATTATTAATCGAGTGATTAAACATTTATGCATTTATTCGAATATATAATATAATTTTATGATAATTCTAGTTAATGAAAACATTTTAATCAATGTGCAATGGCTACTGTTACCATAAGTCGAGATTTGCCTGATATAGAGGTAATATTATTATTCGATTATACTTTTTATTTTAATATATTTATAATTAAAAAGAATAAGTACTATTTACACCATACCAATATGTTTATATCAGTATGATATAATTTGAAACCTGTCTTAAACCAGTTTATGATATATTATAATTTGAACAGGACTAGTTTGTAAAAGTTGACCTATTACAACTTGATATGATATGAAATGATAATAAATTTTGTTTTAAAATTTATATTTTATTTTTTAGAATTTGCTATCCTTGAATCCTAAAGTTCACAAGGCATGTTCGTTGGTTCCTTCTTACGTTACCAAAGTCAACAAACATCATTGGAAGCGTAACCAAGATAAATCTAGTCAGGTGGGATGGATAAAAAATTAAATTAGTACTCAATATTTATACTTAAGACAGTTTAAAATGCTTTATTTATTTTAGTCAGGACCTCCGCTAGAAAATGATTTTTCTGACATCAAACATACTACTTTATCGGAACGAGCTGCGCTTAGAGAAGCTGCCAGATGTTTGAAATGTGCTGATGCGCCTTGCCAGAAATCTTGTCCGACACAACTCGATATTAAGAGTTTCATTACTAGTATCGGAAATAAGGTAATATATTAAACAATATAATATAATAAACAATATAATATTTACTTGATTAATGTATTATGTTATCAAAATTTTAATTAGAATTACTATGGGGCGGCGAGAGCAATATTTAGTGACAATCCATTGGGTCTCACCTGCGGCATGGTTTGCCCTACAAGCGACTTATGCGTGGGCGGATGTAATCTTCAAGCTTCTGAAGAAGGTCCGATCAACATTGGTGGATTACAACAATTTGCAACCGAGGTAAACCTACTTATAAAAATACTACGTAGTGGTTTACTGGGACATAATAAAAAAATATAATAAATTATATTATAGTCCCTAATATATGCTTCTGGTAAATTTTAAAGGTTTTTAAGAAGATGGGAATAAAGCAACGTCGTGATCCAAATCTAGCACCATTAAAATATCCAAATAGGAAGGTGGTTTTAATAGGCGGCGGACCTGCTTCTTTGTCCTGCGCTACATTTCTGGCCAGACTTGGATATGATGATATTACTATATATGAAAAACGAGATTACCTCGGAGGATTGAGGTAAAAGATCAAATTTATGATGAATTAAATCAATATTGAATTTTAAATATAACTTATAATGTTACTACTGCAATTCTATTTGAATACTATTTTGTTATATTTTAGTTCTTCTGAAATACCTCAGTTTCGTCTCCCATATGACGTTGTAGACTTCGAAATTGAGCTTGTGCGCGATTTGGGTGTAAAATTTGTACCGGTAGAGAGTTCTCTAAAAAAGACATAACTTTGAAGGTAAGTATAAAAAATATAGCTTCTAAATTAACAACTATAACATTTTCTAAAATTGTTATCAACAGAGCTTGCTAGATTCCGAAGTGTCGTCAGTATTTCTAGGTTTTGGCTTGCCTCATCCTAGACCTGATCCAATATTTTCAGGGCTCACCGAAGAAATGGGTTTTTATACTTCTAAGGATTTCTTGCCTAAAGTTGCAAAAGGGAGCAAACCAGGTAGTTTAAATAAACTGAGCTAAAGTATTAATACAAATTATTTTTATTTATTTTTTTTTATTCTTTAGGACTTTGTGCTTGTGCTTTAGCATCATCCTCTTTACCTCGTTTAAATGGAACAGTAATTGTGCTTGGAGCTGGTGATACTGCTTTCGATTGCGCCACCTCTGCTTTACGATGCGGAGCACGAAAAGTTTTTGTAGTATTTCGAAAAGGCAGTACAAATATTCGAGCAGTTCCAGAAGAGGTAATATAATATTATATATTGCTGAAAACCAAATAATCATTCTAAATACTACTAGGTTGAATTAGCCCGAGAAGAGAAATGTGAATTCGTTCCTTTTATGTCGCCTCAGAAAGTTGTTGTGAAGAATAACAAGGTAATCGGAGTTGTGGGAAGTTTTAGATTAGTTTATTGTTTTTATTAATTTTCAATTTCATGCTACTTCAATTAATAGATCACGGCCATGGAATTTTGCAGAACTGAGCAAGATGAAAATGGCCAATGGATTGAGGATAAAGAACAAACTACGCGCCTTAAAGCTAATTTTGTTATATCTGCCTTCGGATCAGGTCTTTATGATCCAGAAGGTAAGTCGTTTTTTCATTGATATATAATTTATTATTTCTTGCATTATTTAAATTAATTGTTTATATGTCCAGTTGTCGAAGCTTTGCAGCCTTTGGAAATGCACCGAGGTTTACCACGGGTGGATTCGCGTACTATGCGTTCTACGCACCCTCAGGTATAATATCAATAGAAATTAATTTAATTTTTTAATTAGATTCTACTGTAATTTGTTATTTGTTAATTCATTTGTTAATTATTAAAACTTAGGTATTTTGTGGAGGCGATCTTGCCGGCAGCGCCGATACTACTGTTGAATCTGTCAATGATGGTAAAACTGCCGCCTGGTACATGCACTGTTCTATGCAGGTTGGTACAATTAAATGAATAGAAATATATTTCAAATTAATTACATTTACTAGAGATTTTCTATTCAATTCAAAGGGTCTTCCAATGGATACTCCGCCAAATTTGCCACTATTCTTTAGCGATGTAGATTTAGTTGATCTCTCGGTTGAAGTTTGTGGGATAAAATTCGAAAATCCATTTGGATTAGCTTCAGCGCCTCCTACTACCAGTGGTCCTATGATACGTAGAAGTTTTGAGCAAGGCTGGGGTTTTGCTGTTACTAAAACTTTTGGTTTAGATAAGGCAAAGCTAAATATATTTTTATTTATATATGATGTTGAAAATATTGTAATGAAATATATATGTTTGTACAGGATCAAGTTACAAATGTGTCGCCCAGAATTGTCAAAGGTACAACATCCGGTCATATTTACGGTCCAGGCCAAAGTTCATTCCTAAACATAGAATTGATATCTGAAAAATGTTTAGATTACTGGCTGCAGTGTCTGAAAGAACTCAAACGTGATTTCCCCACTAAGGTAATTGTCGATAAGTAATTTGTTTTTGAGGCACTTTATATTTTCTTGCAATTTCCAGGTAGTCATTGCAAGTATTATGTGTTCATATAATGAAGCAGACTGGACCGAATTAGCGACAAAAGCAGCAGCCACTGGCGTTGATGCTTTAGAATTAAATTTGTCTTGTCCTCATGGTATGGGAGAAAGCGGAATGGGTTTAGCTTGTGGCCAGGTAAATAATATTATAATATTTATGCGCAAGGAATTAATTCACAATGTTATAAAATAGTATATCTTGATTGTCCCTTCCAGAAACCAGAATTAGTATACAATATATCACGTTGGGTTCGCGCTGCTGTAAAAATTCCGTTTTTCGTTAAACTTACTCCAAATATAACCGACATCGTAGAAATTGCTAGAGCAGCTTATGAAGGTTAGAGATTTTCTTGAAAGCTTAGCAATATAACTTAGTATATTTTACCTATTTTATATTATTCATTTTAAATATCATAAAGGTAAAGCGGATGGTGTATCAGCAATTAACACCGTGTCAGGATTAATGGGCTTGCGAGGCGATGGTACAGCTTGGCCTGGAGTTGGAGAAGCCAAAGGAACAACATATGGCGGTGTTTCAGGTCTCTAATGTTTTCATTTTTTTATTTATGCCATATATTTTATATTTAATATATTAAATAAATATATATCTTGACTGTTTTTGTGTTAGGCAATGCAACACGGCCAATGGCTTTACGTGCAGTATCAGCAGTTGCCAAAGCTTTACCAGGATTTGCTATTCTTGGCATAGGAGGTGTAGACTCGGCAGATGCGGCTCTGCAATTTTTGCATTGTGGAGCCAGCGTTGTTCAGGTTATATTATTTTTTATTTCAAAATTTATACCATGCTGGAACAAATTATTCAAATTCATAATCACTCGATAGGTTTGCAGCGCTGTTCAAAATCAAGACTTTACGGTAATCGATGATTATTGCACGGGGCTTCGTGCATTATTATACTTACGGGCAAATCCGCCACCAGTTTTGGATAGTGATGCAGGACCATGGGATGGACAATCACCTCCGAGAACAAAGGTGCAACGGGGTAAACCAATTGCACCTCTTTGTGATGAAAACGGAAAGGTACTTTTAATATTACTTTTTATTTTAAATTAAGATATCTATGTATTTTTATTCTGTTTTAGAAATTTATTTAGTATGATAACTTATCATATTATAAGTTGTACGGCGATTTAATGATTATATGAAACAAATAGTTTTACTTAATATTTTTTATTTTCAGCCTATTCTACATTTTGGTCCTTATGCAAAGAAACGTGAAGAAATATTAGCAAAGCAAAGGCTTGAAAATGGAGTGTGCACTCCGCCAAAGCAAGGTGGTATCAAGAAAATCTCAGAAGATGAATGTAGGATTAGTTTGACTATTTTGCTTTCTGTAAAATGCTTTATCATTCCTCTAACTTTCATCATCTTTAATTTAAATTATTATCTCATCATATTTGTTACAATAATCTTGACATAAATTTAGTTTACAATTATCTGGTAGCCAAGAAATGCTCTCCTGAATTTAATGCTTTTATGCTACCTGATGTCCTGAAAAACTATTTCGCTTCTGTACTTACCAAAATATCAAATTCTTCTAATTATTCCGAAGTCGACTCGTCATTTGCTATAACACATGTGGAATGAATCATCGCGATTAATTGCATTGTTATGTAATCCTTATACACGAATGTTTATGATAACAATCGTATCGGATTTTTTATCTTCAGTTATTCCACGTAAAGAGAAATCAGTGATGGCACCCAGCATAGCTTCCATGATAGGATTGGCTTTAGAACGCATCGGCCCGTACAAGAAATTGGACAACTCGCGGCAAGTCGTTGCTTTGATTGATGATGATTTGTGTATCAATTGCGGAAAATGTTACATGGCTTGTAATGATTCTGGATACCAGGTTGGTGAACTAATATACATATTTATATTTAAATGTTTTTTCTATGCGTAATCATTTATTTAAACTCTTTTATTCTGCGCCTTGGTAATGAATTCAATAAGCGAACATTGTTAACAGTGAAAAATTTATTAGGAGTTTAACCCTCCGTCGGTCGGCGTGGTCTTGCCAGACTTTTTTCGACTTCAATTAAAAATAAAAAATACTTCTAGTAATCCTATCGACTTGAAATTTCTTGACTTTTCCTAAAATTTCATTAGCTGTCGATCAATGAAAAAATCAGGACGAAAAAATGTACAGAAGGATAATTATAAGGTTATTAACTTTTTTATACTTTGAACGGTCGGAAAGGTCTGTCCAGACCACCCATACATTTTGTATGAAATATACGCTTTTTGATATATGTAAACCAGTATTTTGTCTTTTTTCATGGTATTTTCTATTCAAACTGCGTTGTTTATATTCTTTGCTATGTGTTCTAACATGAATGTTAGTATTTTCATGAAGAGAGTTCCTTGAAAACCTACCAAACTTATTGGTAATCGCAAACACTGAAAATCGGATGAGTAATGCACACATTCATTTCAAAGGCGCCGAAAAAGAATAAATATTGTTTTTCATTGATTTAAAAGAGAAAAATTAACAAAAAAGGCAACGATTTTTTTATATTTCTTGATTTTTTTATATAATCGGTAATACAAAAGACACCAGAAACTCATTTATCCCATATAAATGCATGTAAAATGAATGGTGGTCCAGCCAGACCTTTCCGACCGTTCGAAGGTGAAAAAATATCCGACCGACGGAGGGTTAATATGAAATAAAAAGTAAAATAATGCAGTAGTAAAGAAAACAAAAATAACAAAAAATGCGCTATCAATGCTATGCATTTTTTCAGGCTATACAATTTGGTGCTGAAGATCACAGACCAGTCGTGACCGACGATTGCACAGGATGTACATTATGCCTATCAGTTTGTCCAATTATAGATTGCATCAGGTTTCTATACATAAATATTTATTAATCATTTACTAAATTTATATTCATATGTATATTTCTGTTTCAGTATGGTTCCTAAAAAGATACCACATGTTATTAAACGAGGAGACCCTAAAACGTTAAATGTTCATCCACTTTCTTAATAATTTAAGAAATAAATTGTTATTTCTATATAACTAATTGACCGAAATATAATATATAATTATTTTTATATATTGAAATCTCTAATATAAGCTGATGAACATATTAAAATTATAGTACTTCCAAGGTTCTTAGCATTTATAATTTATGGTAATACCAATTATCTTAATTATAAGAATATGAATAAAATTATTTTGAAAAGTAAACTAACAAATAAGTTTAATATAATATAGTTATTAATGTTGGTTGTATTAACATAAACATATTTACATATGCATTATATTGATTACTCATACATATAAATTAAAATTAAATGAATGTTTGTCAAATAACATACCAGACACATTTTTCTTATTCAAACAATTTCTGTTTATGTAGAGTGATTCATATAAAATAATATCCCGATTCTGAATTTGAATGATCCCGCTAAAATATTTCGCAAATGATTCATGCCACGAAGCACGGCCGTCTGGGGCGCTAACGCTGTTATTGTTTAGTTGTCATTTTCATATGGGCAGGCTGGGCAGGCATTGTGTGCATTTCCGAAAGTAAATTATCATATATATGAAAAACTACACGGAGTTTTTCATGTTTTTTAATATCCTTCTGATAAGACGACATTTAGAACCTGTGTATTAGTATTTATTTGCATTGTTTTTTACCAATAAGGTAGGCAGAACGCTTTACGAAACGACTTGCTTGACAGATATTGCGTCTATTTTGACACGCAAATCTTGCGACAAGAGTAATTTTATAAATGGAGTATTGAAATAATCATATTGTGTGTAAATTTAAATTGTGTTGTTACAGTTAAAATGGCGGGTCCTTATAATTATTCGTATATTTTTAAATATATAATAATAGGTGATATGGGTGTTGGAAAATCTTGTCTGTTGCACCAATTCACTGAGAAGAAATGTAAGTATTGATACAATGTAATAGTAAATACTCAATTATATAAATATAATATATATATATATATATATATATATATATTATTATTATTATTAATAATATATATATATATATATATATATATATATAAATATACTTATTGTATAAATAGGGATTTCCGTTTTCACTAGTTTTAGATCAAATATTTGTTTCCAATTGAAAATAGCCCATTTTGGGCACTAGGGTGTGAAATGGCAATGGCAAATCTCTTTTCTTAATTGAGTTGTAGTTTAACTCAGTTTACGTTCCTTCTCTAAGTCAGTATTACGCATTATACTTCTACTTGTTTTGTTACAGAATATCTTTTGAATAATTCAACATCACACAAACTGTTTTCATAACTGCATTAAATCGAAACGATATTAATTCATTTTATTAATTTTTTTCCTCTGCCATGATATTTAAGTAGTATTACTACTATATTTTTCAGTTATGGCTGACTGCCCACATACCATTGGTGTTGAATTTGGTACAAGAATTATAGAAGTATCAGGCCAAAAGATAAAATTACAAATTTGGGATACTGCTGGTCAGGAACGATTCAGAGCTGTGACTCGTTCGTATTATAGAGGTGCTGCTGGAGCTTTAATGGTTTATGATGTTACTCGCAGGTGTGACATAATTTTTTTGGGTTATATTAGAATTTGGATTTAAAGCTGACCTTTTTAAATCATTTTTATAATTTTTCAGGTCGACATACAATCACTTGAGTAGTTGGCTTACAGACACTCGAAATTTAACCAATCCAAGTACTGTGATATTTTTAATAGGCAACAAAAGTGATTTAGAAGCACAGAGAGAAATTTCTTATGAGGAGGCCAAACAATTTGCTGATGATAATGGCCTAATGTTTGTGGAAACAAGTGCTAAATCGTATGTAGACAAATGTTATGTGTTTAACATCAATTTTGATTCTGTACTAAGTAAAAACTCTCTGTTTTTTCTCATTACTTCTTAATAGATTTATTTGCCCTCACATTATTAGTATTTTTGTGATAATTCTATATTTTAGAGGCCAAAATGTTGAAGAGGCATTTTTAGAAACTGCTAAAAAAATATACCAAAGCATTCAAGACGGTCGTTTGGATTTGAATGCGGCTGAATCTGGTGTTCAACACAAGCCTCCCATTCAACCAGGTCGCACAACTCAACCAGCAATTAATGGCAAGGAAAACTGCTCTTGTTAGAGTAGTAATAAATATAGATATAAAAAGACAAATATTTGCATTAAAGTACAGGTCATCTCAAACAGGAAGAGTTAGAACCAAAAAAGGTATGATTGGTTTAATAAGATTCTATTTATTATCTTTAAATGATATGCAACACTCTTTATATGGGAATTTATATTACATGTTTATCTGTACTTACATGTATGGAATATATTTAACATATATGCATATCTATTTTTATTTGTATAGATATTCATAAAAGGTATATTTGAAATTGACTTTGTTGATTAATATAAGATAGCAATAAAGTAAAAATCTACAACTAAGTTTAATTCAAATAATTTTATCCTAAACATATTCCTAATATTTTTGAATTTTTATGCTAATGCCATATATAATTTTCTTATAGTTCAATATTTTTAACATATGATTCTAACAAAAACATTAAGAACTCACTTTTGCCTTTTTTGTATATTAAATTCAAATAAAATATGATGAATATTAATATATTCTTGAGGTGATTTCAAAATTGTCTATTACACAAAATGCATTATTTTTAAAATATTTTTGAACTCGAAATAAATTAAGTTTCGTCAAAATAATATTTGCAATGTGTTAGGCACTTTTCAGCAGCAACCTTGCATAGAAAAGTAAACATGCAGAATAGTGTTTTTGATTTTGTGAATCTCAATTTTGTTTTGCAAATGTCTCATGCGATGTTATTTTTCTAGTTATCAGGGTTTGTTTGAAGATTCACGTTTAAAGTATTATTGATTAATTGCACTCTCTTGAAAACTCATTAATAAATCCCGGTTAGTCTAAGCCTAGATGTAATTTAACTATTGGCAAGCTAATGTATTTTTATTTTGGACACATTCCAGATTAATGAGCATTTAATGCAAAATGTAAATGGCTTTTCCCGTAGGAATAGATGCGAAAATTCCTTTTTTCGGGTGTTAAATTTTATGTGATATTTATATATGTATGTATATAAGTATTTAAGTATATATATATATATATATATATATATATATATATAACCGTTTTATTTTGCGAATAAAATATTATTAACAACTTACAATAAAATTGGGCATCCTAAAATTATTTTTGCATCTACTTTGTTTGCTTTAACTTTTTGTAATCAAATTTGTATACAATTTCAAATATTCATTTCAAACTGGAAAAGTACACATTATATGTGATAATTCAGCCTCTTGTACAACATGCAATGAAATCTATATTGGAACCAAAATTATGAGTACTATAAAATCAAAATTTATATACCGAGTAAATTAAGCAAACTTTGTTTGATGTTGTTAAATAAGTATATTCTTTATTAATTGTATTATATAACACTAAAAAAATTAATATAATAATAATCAATAATTTATAGAATGTATGGTCAAAATATATATTATGAAAAAGATGTATTATATACAGAGTTGAATAAATATAATGGATTATGATAATGAGGGCAATTTTTGGTAATAATGACAATTTGAAATGATGCAATAATTCATTGCAGTGATAGCATTTTTGTAGGATTTTTGCGAGAATCTCATTTGTCTTATCAAAAATAATGGAATCAACTCTGTAATCTTCGGTTTCTTTTCAAGGCTTTTAATCTTCTCGTTTGTACCTTTGTGTGATACATCCCTATCACAACAAGAATTACAAGTAACGTTAATGAACCACCAGCTATAGCATAGAAAGCTCTCCCAGATCGAAAGGTTGTTTGATGGTATGTGCTTGATGCTAGGCTCTAAAATATATCACTTTCGTTAATTGTTTATGGCGAAGTAATATAAAAAACGATGCTAAAATCAATAAATGAAGAAACATCTGTAACAGTATTTGGGTTTTACCAAATCTTTCAGGTCGGCTTTCATATAATTCTTTGAGTCTTTATCACACAATACTTTGCCAGGCCAATTGTACCAATAAACCAAACGCATAGAACCACATCGCAATTCGGGTAAAACGTGCTGGTGATGTTTATACAAAAATGGTAATATATCGTCTAAAAACCATTGTAGGCTGCAGGAGCACGTCAAAGGGTTTCCCTGTAATTGAAATTATTTTAATTTTCAAGGATTTGGTTTGGATCTTGGTTCTGGTTTTGGGTTTGGTTTTGGAATATTCCTATCTTATGAATATATTCATTAAATTGCTAAATTTAATTTGATTTAGTCCTACCTGTAAATCAAGTTCTATGTCGTTTGGCACCGAGAGCGGCACTTCTTTCAGAGCGTTATGACTCAAATTTAACTGGAATATGATTTTATGAATTTAATTTCATAATTATATAATAGTATTATATTTTTTATAAATTCGTTATCTACTCACACTACATAAATTTATATTTTCAAAAGCATCATTTTGTATTTTAACCAGCAATTCACAATTTGAAATGCTCAAATGGACACAAGGTTTATTTGATTCGACAAATATTCTGCCATCTAAAAATTCAATATCTTATTAGAATATTTGTATAATAAAAATTTCATATAGTTTGGACTCGATTATAATATTACGTATGTTTTCGAGTCCCGAAATTTCTGTAAGTCTTGACATATCGTTTATCTCGAGCGTTTCCAAGGAAAGGATATTTTCAAATTTAATTTTGCGAATTGGATTTCCACTTAGTGAAAGGTGTCTCAAATTGGGCATTAGATTTATGTCGAGTTGTTCTGGTAATATTGAAAAATCATTGTTGCTTAAGTCCAATGTTGAAAGCTCATTTAGTTTCATTCGCGGATACTCAATGAGTACATTTCCGGAAAGTATTAAGGTCTGAAAAAAGAATGATACTTGATTCTGATAGTTATTCAAATTATTTCATAATAAACTACATACCTCTAGTTTTTTGTAAGATTCATCCAAGTTCACTTTTCGTATGTTATTTTGGCGTAAATTTAAATAACGCAATTCTTCAATGGGCTTTTCAAAGGGCCAAAATATATAAGCGTTCCATTCAAGATTTACAACTTGTATACTTTCTGGTAGAGTAAGAACATTGGAAAGTCGATTGTACGAAATGTCCAAAGATTTCAGGTTACTGATATCGAATGCTTTTGATTCAATGTTGACAATTTTATTGTTAGATAAGTTTATATTTTCTCTGTAAAATAAATCAGGATTTAGCATTTGTTTGGAAAAACAACTTGTTCACACTTATGAGTAAATATAATTACAATGATTTCAGTCCGCTGAAAGTTTCACTGGCAATGACGGTTAAATTGTTTTTACTTAAATCCAAGTTCTTTAATTTCGGTATCATCAATTCATTTGTTTTCAAAATGAAAATAATATTTGAAGACAAATCTAAAGTTCTTAACTCCTTCAAATTTTCTAATGTCTACAACATGTTGAATCTATTAATAACTTGATTTTTAAGAACATTAGATAATACATCACTATACTCTCGATTACCTCAATTGGCACTTTAGTCAATTCATTATTTCCTAAATACAATTCTTCCAAATTTTGAAGATCTTTAAAAACGTCGCTGGTTATTTCGGTCAGTTTATTTTGGGAAAGGTCTAACGATTTAAGTTTTTTGAGTCCTTGAAATATGTTTCCTCCGAGGTATTTTATGCTATTGTTAGTTAACGATAAATATTCTAAGTTGGGCAGATTTTTAAAAGCTCCTGGTTTCACAGATTTTATACCACTTGAAGTGATATTGATAAATTTTATCTGTTCGTTGTAGGGGAATCTGAAAAGTTAATTATAGTTAAAAATAGGTTAATCGAATCAGGAAATCTGGTTCGATTAACGAAGGTAAATGAGCGAAATGTAAAATTTACAAATTGAAATGAACTGTAATATATTTCAAGTAACATAAAGTAATTTTTTCCTCAACCTTGGCAACATGGTTGCTCCGCTGTTTTGTCCGCTTGCTCCAAGTTCTATTTCAATTTTTTCATCATTTCGTGGCCAATCCACTCTCTCCCAATCAATATATGAAAACTTACACGATATTGAAAGCTTATTATCTGGATTTTTTATTTTAGAACATTTGCACACCTCACAAAGATCGATTTTGCTATCACCAAGTATTATTTCAAAAGAACAAAAGAAAACGACGTATAAAAAAATTCTTCATTTTGCTGTAATTACTGTTAAAACAGTGCTTTATTTTATTTATTATAAATTAATTTTATATTACTATAGTAAAATGTATTTTATTCAAATAGCGTATACGATTTATAAACGTTGAAATATGAACCCGCCGTTGTTAATTAATGTTCAAAGTTTTCTCTATTGTTTTAATATTATTGTTTTAAATAATGCTCTGACTAAATAATCTTCCCTCTTACGAATACAAATTATTATATGCCACTACGTTCGATTTATTATATCTTAACGTAAACACGCCTTTGTTTTCCACTTTTATTTGCTTCTCATATAATTACGCTACGTTTAAACAAAATTATTTACAATTTTGTGCATAAGAAAAATCAATTCACAATTCTGACTTTATTACTCAAAGTAATATTTGTTAGGCGTCCTATAACGGGCTTATCTAATCATTTCATTAATATACTCGTAGATAAGTTAAGATATCACGGCGAGATGTGTTTTTTGTAGCGATTAAAAATATATTATTGGTAATAGAAAAAAACTGCAAATTGAAATAATATGCTTGATAATGGTTTATTTTGTATTTTTCAAATTTCAAAATACTTCAATATTTATTTATTTATTCAAAATTCCTTATATCTTATCGAAGTCACCTGTCGTTTGGCAAACATCATAGTCTTATTGTTAGATAAAAAAAATCCAAGATGAAAAATTGTAATAATTATAATCATATTACTTTTGTTTTTAATATAACATTTAAAATTTCATTTAAAAAAATACGTTCGTTGATAGAATGTTACGAAAAAATACGTTTTTTCTCGGTTTGGACTATAACTGTAAAAAAAAAATTACTGTAATAACCTTACAGTTATTACGTTTTACATAAGTTTCGGTATTTTTAAATAATAAAACAGAACATTTTATAAATAATAATTTTATTTTAAAATATATATAATAACAGTATTACAAATTCTCCTTCTGAAAATATAAATATAGATTATTATAATGCAAAATAAATACAAAATATATTTTTATACGAACAGGTATTTTTAAGATTATCAATTTTTTGTATATACATTTAAAATACATAGTTTATTCATAGCCCATATTCGCGTATGACTTGATCCGCAATCACCAGCTTCTGGATATCCGTAACCCCCCCCGTAAATTTTCAGTGATTCGTGCATCTCTGCAATAAAATGGATTGTGAATAGAATATAAATGAAAAATCTAATAATTATATTTAACTTAAGCCATTTTTTTTACCTATAGTGCCTTTCAGCTGGCATATC
>NW_020537758.1:29615757-29644654 GCF_003426905.1 Ctenocephalides felis | reverse complement strand
TTGGGTATATATATATATATATATATATATATATATATATATATATTAAATATACTTATTGTATTAATAGGGATTTCCATTTTCACTAGTTTTAGATCAAATATTTGTTTCCAATTGAAAATAGCCCATTTTGGGCACTAGGGTGTGCTTTTGCACTTTGGGCAATGGCAAATCTCTTTTCTTAATTGAGTTGTAGTTTTACTCAGTTTACGTTCCTTCTCTAAGTCAGTATTCTCATTATACTTCTACTTGTTTTGTTACAGAATATCTTTTGAATAATTCAACATCACACAAACTGTTTTCATAACTGCATTAAATCGAATCGATATTAATTCATTGTATTAATTTTTCCTCTGCCATGATATTTAAGTAGTATTATAACTATATTTTTCAGTTATGGCTGACTGCCCACATACCATTGGTGTTGAATTTGGTACAAGAATTATAGAAGTATCAGGCCAAAAGATAAAATTACAAATTTGGGATACTGCTGGCCAGGAACGATTCAGAGCTGTGACTCGTTCGTATTATAGAGGAGCTGCTGGAGCTCTAATGGTTTATGATGTTACTCGCAGGTGTGACATAATTTTTTTGGGTTATATTAGAATTTAGATTAAAAGCTGACCTTTTTAAATCATTTTTATAATTTTTCAGGTCGACATACAATCACTTGAGTAGTTGGCTTACAGACACTCGAAATTTAACCAATCCAAGTACTGTGATATTTTTAATAGGCAACAAAGTGATTTAGAAGCACAGAGAGAAATTTCTTATGAGGAGGCCAAACAATTTGCTGATGATAATGGCCTAATGTTTGTGGAAACAAGTGCTAAATCGTATGTAGACAAATGTTATGTGTTTAACATCAATTTTGATTCGTATAAGTAAAAACTCTCTGTTTTTTCTCATTACTTCTTAATAGATTTATTTGCCCTCACATTATTAGTGATTTTTGTGATAATTCTATATTTTAGAGGCCAAAATGTTGAAGAGGCATTTTTAGAAACTGCTAAAAAAATATACCAAAGCATTCAAGACGGTCGTTTGGATTTGAATGCGGCTGAATCTGGTGTTCAACACAAGCCTCCCATTCAACCAGGTCGCACAACTCAACCAGCAATTAATGGCAAGGAAAACTGCTCTTGTTAGAGTAGAAATAAATATAGATATAAAAAGACAAATATTTGCATTAAAGTACAGGTCATCTCAAACAGGAAGAGTTAGAACCAAAAAAGGTATGATTGGTTTAATAAGATTCTATTTATTATCTTTAAATGATATGCAACAATCTTTATATGGGAATTTATATTACATGTTTATCTGTACTTACATGTATGGAATATATTTAACATATATGCATATCTATTTTTATTTGTATAGATATTCATAAAAGGTATATTTGAAATTGACTTTGTTGATTAATATAAGATAGCAATAAAGTAAAAATCTACAACTAAGTTTAATTCAAATAATTTTATCCTAAACATATTCTTAATATTTTTGAATTTTTATGCTAATGCCATATATAATTTTCTTATAGTTCAATATTTTTAACATATGATTCTAACAAAAACATTAAGAACTCACTTTTGCCTTTTTTGTATATTAAATTCAAATAAAATTATGATGAATATTAATATATTCTTGAGGTGATTTCAAAATTGTCTATTACACAAAATGCATTATTTTTAAAAATATTTTTGAACTCGAAATAAATTAAGTTTCGTCAAAATAATATTTGCAATGTATTAGGCACTTTTCAGCAGCAACCTTGCATAGAAAAGTAAACATGCAGAATAGTGTTTTTGATTTTGTGAATCTCAATTTTGTTTTGCAAATGTCTCATGCGATGTTATTTTTCTAGTTATCAGGGTTTGTTTGAAGATTCACGTTTAAAGTATTATTGATTAATTGCACTCTCTTGAAAACTCATTAATAAATCCCGGATAGTCTAAGCCTAGATGTAATTTAACTATTGGCAAGCTAATGTATTTTTATTTTGGACACATTCCAGATTAGTGAGCATTTAATGCAAAATGTAAATGGCTTTTCCCGTAGGAATAGATGCGAAAATTCCTTTTTTCGGTGTTAAATTTTATTTGATATTTATGTATGTATGTATATAAGTATTTAAGTTTATATATATATATATATATATATATATATATATGCGAATAAAATATTATTAACAACTTACAATAAAATTGGGCATCCTAAAATTATTTTTGCATCTACTTTGTTTGCTTTAACTTTTTGTAATCGAATTTGTATACAATTTCAAATATTCATTTCAAACTGGAAAAGTACACATTATATGTGATAATTCAGCCTCTTGTACAACATGCAATGAAATCTATATTGGAACCAAAATTATGAGTACTATAAAATCAAAATTTATATACCGAGTAAATTAAGCAAACTTTGTTTGATGTTGTTAAATAAGTATATCCTTTATTAATTGTATTATATAACACTAAAAAAATTAATATAATAATAATCAATAATTTATAGAATGTATGGTCAAAATATATATTATGAAAAAGATGTATTATATACAGAGTTGAATAAATATAATGGATTATGATAATGAGGGCAATTTTTGGTAATAATGACAATTTGAAACGATGTAATGATTCATTGCAGTGATAGCATTTATATAGGATTTTTGTGAGAATCTCATTTGTCTCATCAAAAATAATGGGATCAACTCTGTAATCTTCGGTTTCTTTTCAAGGCTTTTAATCTTCTCGTTTGTACCTTTGTGTGATACATCCCTATCACAACAAGAATTACAAGTAACGTTATTGAACCTCCAGCTATAGCATAGAAAGCTCTCCCAGATCGAAAAGTTGTTTGATGGTATGTGCTTGATGCTAGGCTCTAAAATATATCACTTTCGTTAATTGTTTATGGCGAAGTAATATAAAAAACGATGCTAAAATCAATAAATGAAGAAACATCTGTAACAGTATTTGGGTTTTACCAAATCTTTCAGGTCGGCTTTCATATAATTCTTTGAGTCTTTATCACACAATACTTTGCCAGGCCAATTGTACCAATAAACCAAACGCGTAGAACCACATCGCAATTCGGGTAAAACGTGCTGGTGATGTTTATACAAAAATGGTAATATATCGTCTAAAAACCATTGTAGGCTGCAAGAGCATATCAAAGGGTTTCCCTGTAATTGAAATTATTTTAATTTGCGTGGATTTGGTTTTGATCTTGGTTTTGGTTTTGGTTTTGCAATATTCCTATCTCTTGAATATATTCATTAAATTGCTAGATTTAATTTGATTTAGTACCTACCTGTAAATCAAGTTCTATGTCGTTTGGCACCGAGAGCGGCACTTCTTTCAGAGCGTTATGACTCAAATTTAACTGAAATATGATTTTGTGAATTTAATTTTGTATTATATTTTTTATAAATTCGTTATCTACTCACACTACATAAATTTATATTTTCAAAAGCATCATTTTGTATTTTAACCAGCAATTCACAATTTGAAATGCTCAGATGAACACAAGGTTTATTTGATTCGACAAATATTCTGCCATCTAAAAATTCAATATCTTATTAGAACATTTGTATAATAAAGATTTCATATCGTTTGGGCTCAATTATATTATTACGTATGTTTTCGAGTCCCGAAATTTCTGTAAGTCTTGACATATCGTTTATCTCGAGCGTTTCCAAGGAAAGGATATTTTCAAATTTAATTTTGCGAATTGGATTTCCACTTAGTGAAAGGTGTCTCAAATTGGGCATTAGATTTATGTCGAGTTGTTCTGGTAATATTGAAAAATCATTGTTGCTTAAGTCCAATGTTGAAAGCTCATTTAGTTTCATTCGCGGATACTCAATGAGTACATTTCCGGAAAGTATTAAGGTCTGAAAAAGAATGATACTTGATTCTGATAGTTATTCAAATTATTTCATAATAAACTACATACCTCTAGTTTTTTGTAAGATTCATCCAAGTTCACTTTTCGTATGTTATTTTGGCGTAAATTTAAATAACGCAATTCTTCAATGGGCTTTTCAAAAGGCCAAAATATATAAGCGTTCCATTCAAGATTTACAACTTGTATACTTTCTGGTAGAGTAAGAACATTGGAAAGTCGATTGTACGAAATGTCCAAAGATTTCAGGTTACTGATATCGAATGCTTTTGATTCAATGTTGACAATTTTATTGTTAGATAAGTTTATATTTTCTCTGTAAAATAAATCAGGATTTAGCATTTGTTTGGAAGAACAACTTGTTCACACTTATGAATAAATATAATTACAATGATTTCAGTCCGCTGAAAGTTTCACTGGCAATGACGGTTAAATTGTTTTTACTTAAATCCAAGTTCTTTAATTTCGGTAACATCAATTCATTTGTTTTCAAAATGAAAATAATATTTGAAGACAAATCTAAAGTTCTTAACTCCTTCAAATTTTCTAATGTCTACAACATGTTGAATCTATTAATAACTTGATTTTTAAGAACATTAGATAATACATCACTATACTCTCGATTACCTCAATTGGCACTTTAGTCAATTCATTATTTCCTAAATACAATTCTTCCAAATTTTGAAGATCTTCAAAAACGTCGCTGGTTATTTCGGTCAGTTTATTTTGGAAAGGTCTAACGATTTAAGTTTTTTGAGTCCTTGAAATATGTTTCCTCCGAGGTATTTTATGCTATTGTTAGTTAACGATAAATATTCTAAGTTGGGCAGATTTTTAAAAGCTCCTGGTTTTACAGATTTTATACCACTTGAAGTGATATTGATAAATTTTATCTGTTCATTGTAGGGGAATCTGAAAGGTTAAGTTAATTATAGTTAAAAATAGGTTAATCGAATCAGGAAATCTGGTTAATCGATCTGAATTCCAATAATCACTTATTTTATAATTAATTTTGTAGTTATTCTATTGTCGTGAGTTCAATAGACAGATAAATGAGCGAAATGTAAAATTTACAAATTGAAATGAACTGTAATATATTTCAAGTAACATTAAAGTAATTTTTTCCTCAACCTTGGCAACATGGTTGCTCCGCTGTTTTGTCCGCTTGCTCCAAGTTCTATTTCAATTTTTTCATCATTTCGTGGCCAATCCACTCTTTCCCAATCAATATATGAAAACTTACATGATATTGAAAGCTTATTATCTGGATTTTTTATTTTAGAACATTTGCACACCTCACAAAGATCGATTTTGCTATCACCAAGTATTATTTCAAAAGAACAAAAGAAAACGACGTATAAAAAAATATTCTTCATTTTGCTGTAATTACTGGTAAAACAGTGCTTTATTTTATTTATTATAAATTAATTTTATATTACTATAGTAAAATGTATTTTATTCAAATAGCGTATACGATTTATAAACGTTGAAATATGAACCCGCCGTTGTTAATTAATGTTCAAAGTTTTCTCTATTGTTTTAATATTATTGTTTTAAATAATGCTCTGACTAAATAATCTTCCCTCTTACGAATACAAATTATTATTTATATGCCACTACGTTCGATTTATTATATCTTAACGTAAACACGCCTTTGTTTTCCACTTTTATTTGCTTCCTATATAATTACGCCACGTTTAAACAAAATTATTTACAATTTTGTGCATAAGAAAAATCAATTCACAATTCTGACTTTATTACTCAAAGTAATATTTGTTAGGCGTCCTATAACGGGCTTATCTAATCATTTCATTAATATACTCGTAGATAAGTTAAGATATCACGGCGAGATGTGTTTTTTGTAGCGATTAAAAATATATTATTGGTAATAGAAAAAAACTGCAAATTGAAATAATATGCTTGATAATGGTTTATTTTGTATTTTTCAAATTTCAAAATACTTCAATATTTATTTATTTATTCAAAATTCCTTATATCTTATCGAAGTCACCTGTCGTTTGGCAAACATCATAGTCTGATTGTTAGATAAAAAAAATCCAAGATGAAAAATTGTAATAATTTCTTTATAATCATAATTACTTTATAAACTGTTTTTCAATATAACATTTGAAATTTCATTTAAAAAATACGTTCGTTGATAGAATGTTACGAAAAAATACGTTTTTCTCGGTTTGGACTATAACTGTACAAAAAATTACTGTAATAACCTTACAGTTATTACGATTTACATAAGTTTCGGTATTTTAAATAATAAAACAGAACATTTTATAAATAATAATTTTATTTTAAAAATATATATAATAACAGTATTACAAATTCTCCTTCTTGAAAATATAAATATAGATTATTATAATGCAAAATATATATATCAAAAATATTTTATACCAGAACAGGTATTTTTAAGATTATCAATTTTTTGTATATACATTTAAAATAAATAGTTTATTCATAGCCCATATTCGCGTATGACTTGATCCGCAATCACCAGCTTCTGGATATCTGTAACCCCACCGTAAATTTCAGTGATTCGTGCATCTCTGCAAATAAAATGGATTGTGAATAGAATATAAATGAAAAATCTAATAATTATATTTAACTTAAGCCATTTTTTTTACCTATAGTGCCTTTCAGCTGGCATATCGTTCACATATCCCATCCCGCCCATTATTTGCATAGCAGTATGTGCTGCGAATGTCGCGCATTGGCTAGCTGCGATTTTAGCCATAGAACTGTATTTTGTTGTTCTAGAAGAAAAATATTAGAAGATTCATAAAACATATTAAATTGGATTATGTTTTAGTGAAGTTACCGTTCGCATGCATCCTTCATAGAGGCTGCTTTCCAAGTTAGCAACCGTGCTGACTCGTGTCGTAAAGCTACATCTGCTATGTGTCCCTGCGCAATAAAATATGTTTAATTGGCATTATTAATATGAAAATATATAAATGTAATTAAATTAAAAAAAAAATCACTTTTACGGCAGGCATGTCTATCAAATAAGTTCCAAATGCTTTTCGTTTTGAGGCGTATTCAACTGCTGAATCCAAAGAAGCTCGTGCTATACCTTAAAGAAGAAGGAAGAGATTTAAAAAAATCGTCATCCTGGATAAATAATTGAAATATTACCCTAAATAACAAATTCTTCGGTCTGATTTCTTGTCATATCAGTTAAGAAAATAAATTTATTTTCTAAATACCTAATGCTTGCGATGCGATTCCAATTCGTGCCAAATCAAGTTGCTCCATAGCCATGCGAAATCCTGACATGGGCTCGCCTATCACACACCAGTCCGGTACGCGCACATTTTCCAGGCTTAAGCTGCATGTGCTACTTGCCTTTATTCCTAGCTTTACTTCTTTCCGAAGAACGCAAAGCCCCTCGGCGTCCATTGGGACCAGGAATGCTTTATTATTAAATTATATAGAATTATAAATTCGACGATCTATATTTTTATCATCTCTCAAGGCGATAAGGGATAAGAATACTACTAATATATGCACCTTTTAATATTTTTTCTCGATTTTTTCTCGAAATGTAACCAAGTTTTTCTCGATTTCCCTTTATGGTTAAGACAAAAAATTATTTTGAAAAAAGAGCATATTTCAACGAAAAAAGTGAATGAATGCTCGTTGGTAATGTTCTATTTTTGTTTTTATAGTTTTAAAGTTAGCTCATTTGCAGGCTTCTCTTTCCAACTCACTATTCAGTTGAACTCGTAAGCAGAGTCCTCTTTTTATTATAAGTGATTCTATTTTCATATGGATAATATAGTTATTAAAGTAAAACGTAATTATTGTATTTATTATTTGTTAGTAAGTAAAGTAATTATTGTGTTTATTTAATTGTTTACTTCTATTTTACCCGTGATGCCTTTATGTTGTAAAGTTTTGTCAACTGTGGCAAATATCACTGCAGCCTTAGCTTCATATGCTGAAGTCACCCATGCCTAATCAATATAGCATGTTATTGTATTAATAATATAATATAATTTAAATTAATATTTTCATTGAATACTTACTTTCATTCCATTTAAAAGCCAATGGTCTCCATCCTTTGTTGCTGTAGTTGATAGGGCTGCTACATCACTGCCAGCCTCTTAAATAACATTTGATATATTTTATTAGAAATATTTAGATATTTATATTGAACATTATTATTATACCTGATTCACTCAGAGCAAAAGCACCTATATTTCCACTTGTACAAGGTCGTAGAAATTGTTCTTTCTGTTTTGTGGTCCCGAGTCTATTCAAGAGACAGGCGTACAAACAATTGTGGATTGAAACTATTGCACCTTAAGTATTTATATCAATATTATGATAATGAAAATTAGCCGAGATTTATATCATTGGAACATTGATCTTGTAATGTTTCAGTTTATATATCGATATAAGCTTAAAAAGCACTATAGTGTAAGTCAACACAATCAATATCAATGTATTACATTATTTATTAGTATTAGGTTATTATCATTACCAGTTCCTCCGCATCCTCTTGCAATTTCTTCAACAGCTAATGAAATAGACAAGGTGTCTAAACCTGAACCTCCATAGTCTGGATCTACGTTTATTGCCATAAGCCCCAATTTTCCAAGGTGCTGAATTTGTTCTGTTGGAAATCTATTATGTTATTTAATATAAAATACATATTAACAATAATTGTATACAAACTTGTTATTTCTATCTAGATCTCCAGCTATAGGCTTCAGATTTTTTTCTGCAAAGGTGCGACATAATTTCTGTAATTCCTTATGTTCGGATGATAAATCATGTAAGGAAAATGTTCGCTTAAAACATTTACAAGGGCCTGAAATAAGGGTTATTGATATTAGCATAAATATAAAATAAAGTGTATTACTTTACGTTTATTACCTATAAATATTCTAAAATTAGTGCTTAGTATAAATCTTTGAATCTTCATCATCTTATGGGCATATTTCTGTATTATATATAATATTGAATAATTTATCGCTTAAAAATATTGAAAATCACGCGTGAGTTTGACATTGACATTCGTTGACGTCAATGATACAACATGGTGATTGCGCCATCTTGTAGTTATTATCAATTTGAAAAATTTAATTGACCGGAACCATAGTTAAGGAACCGGATCTTACCATTTCAGTATCCTATTAAGCTCGGTACTTCCCCTGAATTACAATAGCAATAATAATTATGCTAATTTTATCAAAACGATATGATGAATGGAATGAATCCTAGACAATATTAGAATACCCCGTGTTCTGTAATGAATATTATCTTGGAAATATGAACACACAGTCTTTTTATCACAATTTATTAAAAACACATATATTAAATTTACAAACTTTTGAGAGTAAGTTTGTCTCAAATCAGTGTAATGTATAAATAATTATTATTTAAATATGATTGTATTATATTTATAATCATATAATTCTTGTAGAATTTGTGGCCATTCTTAAATAGAAATGATTTATACATTATAATGATTATGAGACAAACATTAGTCTTCAAAGATTTGTAACATTAATAATTTTTGGGAATGTGCAGTGTGTTCAAATATCCAAGATAAAATTCATTTTAGTTTCCTTAAACTCATTGAATGCCTTTTCTACATTAATTCAAAGCTTATTATTTTATTAGCGCTTTTGCTATTTATGCAGAATCAATTGTTGATAAGCTTCCAAAATTTGAACTGTATATATTTTCTTTGTCTATCATAAATATTTTATAAGCATTATTTCAATTGGTTACTCAAGATTTGCAACAAACTAAACAAAGTATATTCAATAATATAATAATTAAATAATTATATAGATATATTTATTTCATTTTATCATTAAGTTACAAATTATAAATAATTCTTAGAAAAATATTACAAACACCACAGTATTCCAAACCTTCTTACAATAGAATAATTTCTTCTATTATACTTACAATAAGAATAATTTCAAAGAAAAGTCTTAAAACCTTTATACAGGAGTGTAATTTCTATGGAAAACACTCTCACAGTAAAAGGGTTAAATATTTTGTATAAGCTTGAATTTGAATATAAAAAGAATTTATTACAAGTGGACAGAACTCATATTTAATTTTAAATGAATTTTGTTTTAACTTTGTTTTAATTACTATGCAACAATATGTGTTGCGCAGGTAGCATTTATCTAGTATTTCAAATCTGAAAGTAAATCCTTCACAGCACTTTCGTATACAACAATTATCTTAATTCATAATTATTCTAGAGATGTTCTAATTCAGGTGGCAATGGAATCTTCTTTGAAGCTGCAAATTTTTTCAAAGCATCATATTTTCCTCTCCAAGCCATGATTTCCTCCATGATTCTCGCATTATCTTCTTGCATCAATTCCATGTCTCTCCATTCCTGAAAGCAAAATAACAAATTGAATAATTTAAAATCAATTGTGCTGATTGATTAGAGATCAATCTGGAATATACTTGTGACTTCTCGGTCTCCAATTCATCTTTTTGCTCAATCCTTTTTATGCGACAACTAGCTGCATAACCTCGATTCTTTAAGGTTCTTCGGCGTTGTTTCATGCGAACTATATCTTCGCGGGATAAGCCTCTCAATTTTAATTGTCTATTGAGGTCTCTGACAGATATAGTAACTAATTCATCGTCACTTATGTCCACAACAGGTCCTGGAGACAGGGGGGTCTAAGATAGGGATTAGACGGATTAGTTATGATATATTAATATAATAATATATTTCAAATAATTTTAATAATGTAAGTTTAATACCAAACAGCCTTTTCGATTCATTCTTTTTGAATCCTGGGGCATTCTTTTGATACAATTGTCAAATCGTTCAGCGATATGTCAAAATATGATCAACAACATAGACACAACAATATATGTTTTATAGACATTCTTAAATGGCGGACTTAATAAGGCCCACAGGAACTTGTTGTTCGTTATTAACGGATGATGATGAAACAATGAATCGAATTAATATTATCTATTTATAATATATTACTAAAATATAATATAAAAAAAATTTTAATATCTTGCAGATTCTGTTTTTTTTTTTCATAGAAAAATGTACCAAACTTTCGCTTTGACATTTTGTGACAGTTTCAAGATGACGTCGTTTGTTTATAAACAATTCTTCAGAATGATATACGCAAAAAGCGATTGACGTGTTATATGAATGTCACTAAAACATGTCTTTTTTAAAAGCTTTATTACCAAGATCAATAATTTGCAACCTTGATTAATTCTATTATAATGCCTTAAATAATCAATAAATTGTTAAGATGGATTTCTTATGGTTTCTAAGTTGCTGTATTAATTGGCCGTTAATAGTGGGATTATTAATATTATTTATTGTAGTGAATTTTATAAAACTTTTCCTAGATGAAGGACCTGTTCCAATTAGAGATTTTGATAAAAATCATAACTGGCAACAGTGGGTTCCCGCGACATATAAAACACATGTAATATCCTTTTAATGCAGAACAATTTATTTTGTAACTAAATTTGGATTATTATTAATATTGAGTTTATATTTCAGGCTCGTTTTTGCGCTGTTTGTGATTCCTTGCTTGTAACTACTTCAAGTTTTTATTGTGATTGTTGTGGAGTCTGTGCTGATAAACCTTGCATTAAAAAAGCAGATAACGATATTAAATGTAAAGCAATAACACAGACTAAAACTTTGAAACATCATTGGATTAAAGGTAATTATATTCATTTCATTCCTTCATCTTCAAAAACAGGACTTGAAATTATACTTTATATTTCTAACATTAGGCACAATTGCATCGGTCGATGGAACAGAAGAGTGTGCAATCTGTAATAATGAATTTACAGATCCTTGGAAAGGAGATTTTCATTGTTGCTGGTGTCATAGGAATATTCATGGCACATGTTTATCAAGAATTCCTGAAGTAAGTCTATTATTAATAAATGCACATATTTCTTAAGAAATTGGATATTTCTTAAGGATTTAATTAAATTGGATAAAAATTACGTTTTTAATAGACATGTGATCTCGGTCCTTATCGCTTGATGATAGTACCACCAACCAGTATTAAACCTACAAAAATCAGAACTCGCATGAGAAGGAAACAAACAATTATTTCTGTGAATCCACCTGAGTGGCCTGGTTGGAGTCCATTGATAATAATTGGTAACTTTGACAATGAAGCATTCATTTAATTAAAAGTAAACTTACAGTAACTGATTTTAATTTTTTAAAATAAAAAGCTAACAAAAAATCAGGAAGTAGTGATGCTGAAGAAATTTTATCATTATTTAGATTTATTCTGAATCCTATTCAAGTTATGATTATAGGAAAAAATCGAACACCAGCTCAAGCTTTGCATTGGGTCAAATTAGTTGCTCCAAATGTGTGCCGAATCCTTATAGCAGGTAGAGTTTTTTCAATATAATTATAAAATTGTGGTTCTCACAAAAAACTAATCATGATTTTTATTTATGAAAGGTGGTGATGGAACGGTTGCTTGGGTTCTGAATACTATTCGAGAAATGAAACTCAAACCAGAACCTTTAGTATCAATATTTCCACTTGGTACTGGAAATGATTTGTCTCGATCTTTGGGTTGGGGTGCAGAACCTCCAGATATTATTCAACCAGAAATAATATTGCAAAAGATACAATCCGCCGATACAATTAATCTGGACAGGTAATTCAATAATATTAAAGCTTCAACTTTAAATATTTCAAAATTCTTTTCATTTTTAGGTGGGATGTAGAAATAGCAAAATGCACCAGGCTTACATCAACCCTCTATACTCAGACCAAAGTTTTATATAATTATTTAAGTATTGGTGTTGATGCAGAAGTGACATTAGGATTTCATAAAGCACGTGAAAGTAAATTCTATTTGATGAGTAGTAGATTAATTAACAAGGTATATGCATACATAATTTTATACTTGTATATAGTTAAACAATACTTATTTTTAATTATTACAGTTTCTTTATTTGTGTTATGGAACTCAACAAGTTGTTGCACCCACAAATAAAGGATTGGAGCAAAAATTAGAATTAATTTTGGATGGTCGAGTTATAAATTTACCCCAGTAGAAAGTATTGTGCTATTGAATATCAAATGCTGGGGCGCTGGGGTAAAATTATGGGGTAATTATATTAATAAATCTTATAGAAATTAATTGTAATGCTTTATCTTTTTAATTAACCTTTATATTAATATCCCTTGTACTAACATAATAAATATTTATCTATAGATGTTATAAACTTCCATGTGTATTAAAAAGATTAAAATATTTTATGGATCTAATCTATATTCCATAGATATTTGTTACTGTCCAAGTTGACTTTGTTTACTTTTTAATTAGAGAAGCCACATAATAGCATGTGATAATATTCCTAACCACAAAATTAATTTTTTTTTACTCTTTCTTATATAATTTTTAAAAATGCATAAATTTCAATATAAATTCTTATTAAGATATGGGCGATGCTGATGGTACAGTGCAAAGCCCAAGTGATGGTATTATCGAAGTTTTGGGAATAACTTCATCATTCCATATCGCTCAATTACAAGTTGGACTATCTCAGCCATTAAGGATAGGCCAAGCACGTGTTATTGAGGTATGATATTTAAATAAAGAGGACTTCTAAAACATGTAGCTCAATCTTTTATTATTGTTTTTTAGGTGAGGCTACTTAAACCGACTCCTGTTCAAATAGACGGCGAGCCTTGGATTCAAGCTCCCGCGAATATAAAAATATCTTTATCAGGACAGGTTAAAGTTCTTAAGGTGGTTTCTTAATTAGGTAGCAAATTATTGAAGGTGAGAGTTAATTTATTTCAAATATTTTAGTTTAATTTCAGTTTAATCAGAACTCAGTTCTAATTTTAATATCTGATTTGATAATATTTTTATTTGTGATTATGTTAAACCAAATATAACTTATTTTAAACTTGGACGAACCTGGAAGTCTGTTCAAATTAATTATCAATATTTACAAACCCTTTCATTCTTTTAACGCATTTATTTTTTGTAACAAGTTATATATAATTTTTATATACATAATATGATGTCTTAACATTATATTAATATCGAGGATTTGTTTGTCTCTATAAATAGTAAAACATCTAACATAAGTACATATATTAAAATTTATATATTAAAATTGTGGCGAGTATTCTCTCTGTGGAATGATTTGTTTCATTTTGCACTTTGTCATTTGTACATTTGTCTATTTAATAATTTATATTTATAAAATCTATTCAATATTATAAAAAAATATAGAGAAGGAAATGAGTTTATTTTATGAATATTGTGAACTGTGATTAATGAGAGTAATTAGTACTGAGCATTACGATCATTTTTATCACACTTGTTGCTCTTATTAATATAAACAGTTTATTTTATTTAAAACAAACTCATTTATTATATATTTTTCTAAATATAGTTTATGGAATGTATGTTAATGCATCAGTTTATATTCATATTATTATATCCTATTTACCTTGTTCCCATTTTGATAAATTTAGGCATTGTTTTTACCTGACATGATTATTTTAATATCATTTTAAAGCATTATTATTATATATCTCATGATTTTGGTACAAATCCAAAATTCATTCGCAACTGCTCTAAAAATATAAACGTTAAAATAGTGTGAGGTCCCAGCCTCACAAATGCTGGAATGTATCCTTTGAAAAAGCCCATTGGTCCTAGTTTAGCTGTATAATAAATAATCTCCAATACATTTTTAAACTCACCAGGCTTTGCATTCATAGACCTTGTTTTTATTACATCTAATGGCTGAGTCATAGTTGTGGCGATGGCGCCCTATAGAGTTGATAATAAAAATACTAAGATCATTTCTATATAGATTAGTTACATTTTCGTACTTACTGCGGTCAAACTGGCAAGAAAATGAGTGGATGTGTTATCTTTAAAGTTGTACTTAAGTAATTGACCTTTGACGGCATCATAAAATGCAATTTGGCCCACAGTCATCAGAATCGCTCTTGCAGTAGCAGTGGATGCTCCTGAAAAGAGACCTCGTACACCTTCTTCTACAAATACCCTATAGAGCCCATGGAACACATTTCGATAGCTAAAATCATAATAAGATCTGTGTCAGTCTTCATAATTTGCAAAAGCTTTAATTTTGTTAAGAAAAGTGTTGTTGCTAGGAAAACAACATAATGTCTTCACACTATCTTTATTACTTTCTTCGCAATTCAGGGGCCAATTTTCCATCATTTTGCATTCTCACGTTCACCATATCAGCAGGTGTGCCAACAAACCCCCCTGCTGCACCTGAAGCACTGGCTAAGGCTATCAAAGTCACAAATCCAGGTGCTGGGCCATTGGATTTCTCTATTGCTTGTTTGGCAACTTCATATACTCCAAATCGAGTTGTTGAATAAGTTAGTTGACGGCATAACGAAGCTGACAGACCGGCATAAAACGCTGTGATTCCTGGAGAAATTATTTAATTGGTTATATTCTATTGCATGCTATAAAACATATTTGAATTTAATATGAAGCAAATTTCAAATTTTAATTAATCGCTGGACATCATTATTACAGATTGTGAGTTGAAGTATTAAGTTTTCATATATATATATATATATATATATATATATATATATATTCTGAACAAAAGCTTTTTTTGTTTGAAAAATTAACTTTATTTTAATTATATTATACTAGGTTTTCGAGACTAAGCTTCAGGAACAAACAAAATAAAAAATATATATTATATATTTCAACACTTTTCTAATTATTTCAAAACTGAAAGAATTCACTCTTTTCCTTTGTAACCCAATATTTTTTAAAAACAATCAACAATTATCTGAGCGCACATTTTCCAAAAATGATATTGAAAAATAAGTCAAGCTATAATAATGAAGAGTATTTAATAACACTATTGATTTTTGCAATTTTGGAATGATTAAAAAAGTGTATAAATATATAATTTTTATTTTTGTTAATTATAGAAATGATAATTATAGAAAATGATACAACAACCTATAATCTCTGAAACAGAATAAAATATTTAAAATTTAAATAAATAACTCATCGAGGGAAAAAGTTAGTTTTGTTCAGAAAATGTATCAATTAAAATCATACATACACACACACATTATATATATATATATATATATATATATATATATATATATATAATATATATATACATTCATACATATAAATTATTTTCATATATACATCATATCATTTTTAGAACATAATGTAATTTTATCATTATGCAATACCTTGATTTTTAAATATGTTTACTACGAGTTGACCTATTGATATTTTTCCCTTTTGCTGAGTTTGAAGTTGAACTTTAATAAGATCTAAAGGATGTGTTACGCATGCTGCTCCAGCAGATGCTAATCCTCCGAAGTACCAATAAGATTTCTTTTTACTTTGTAACCCTGACATTGCCACCTATTATATCACAACACTTGAATCAATATTTTTTTACATAATAAAAATAATAATAGATATTTGTGTAAATATAAAAAAAAAAAATATTTTTTTCAATAATAGACTGAAAATATTCAATAATAAAAAAAAGTTTATTTTTTTTATTGCTTTGTTCTTTATTCTTAATATTTTTTTTAATAATTTCTATGTCGAAATCTTATTATATTTAAAATTAATGTTCAAATAAAATTAACACCTTGCGGTCGGTGTATTAACTATTTAAAAACGTGCTCGTAGTTACTGCGAGAGCGAACTGAATAGCCCTAGTCATTTGCGAATTTAAATTTCTGTGTTATCTAATAAGGTGAGTTATATCAATTATGGAAATGTCGTGAATTGAATAAACAATTTATTTCAGTTTAAATCTATAGTATTGTTTGCACAAATTAAGTTTAAAATTGTTCTAACATGTTGTGCAAACACATCTTAACCTTGCTTTTCTGTAATGGATACATCAATATATAATAATTTTCGTTAATCCATTGACTTATTAAAGGAGACTTACTGCGATTATTCAACGTTTTATTATGATATCAGTTGCCATTGTGACTTTGTTATGTATTAATTATGCCAGTGTGACGTGTATGGTCTATGACATTCATATTGAACGTGAGAATCCCATTGGATTGGTTCAATGGATATGATAGAAAGGCGTACAAAATGACCTCTACATTATCTATATTACATGTTTCGTCATTCTCAAACAAGTTAATTGCAAATCGGACTGGACGTGGAAATAAATATTGATTTTATTTAATATTCCCAAAAATATTTGGGATAAACTCTAATTAGGGCATATTCTGTAATAACATTGTTTTTCTTTTTATTACATATACAAAATATTTACTTTACTCTTACTCTTAAAATTATTATCAATTAACTATTAACAATCATTTATAATTGATTTTGAGGCAGATATATCTTCTCCAAAAGGTGGTCTCATTGGTATCCGAGAAGAACATGGCTCTGATGCACACTTCATTATTAGCTGCTTATTATCAAAATATGTTCAGGCCGAGTACAATGTTTGCTTTGTTACCTTGCATAATACGTTTCATCATTACCATAATGTTGGAATGAAATTAGGTTATAACTTGAATGCTCTTAAAGAAAAGGGGCAATCAAAACAATTGAGGCAATGAAATTAGTATTAAAAGACTCTAGCTATGAGAATTTAAAAAAAGTTTTATTAAAAGAAATCGAAGATAATGTAGAAGAAATGCTTAAATCTGATAAACATGTATTGCTAATAATAGATGATTTAAGCCATTTGTTTGAAATGGAATTTACACTTTCAGAAATTTTAATGTTGATTAAACAAGTTAAGAGTTTAATCTACAGAAAACCTGGTAATTATGCCATTTTAATGTACATGTTTCATCAGAGTATGACTTAGTCGTAGCTAATTTAGTTCAACATTCATCAAATACTCATGTTTGTATAAGTCCGTTGAAAACTGGATTCAGCAGTAATGTTTCAGGAAAAATGGAAATATCTGAAATGAATGCTCAGACCAAAGAAAATTTGTGGAATAAACAAAGTCTTTATCATTACAAACTACATGATAGATTTGTAAAAGTATTTGCTCCTGGACTTGTATCATAAATTTATGTTTGTATATATTTTTTGTATATTTATAAAAATTAAGTACATGTAAATATTTTTTTTATATGTAAAATGAAATGCGAAAAGGAGGATGTTTGTTGTGAGTTGATTGATTATTAAAATATGTTATATCAATTTCATATTTAACAAATAATACATATTTTTTATATGTTAGCATTTTGTTTTAGTTTATTCAGAAATGAGTTACCAAATTAGAATCTTTAACTTATTAGAAATTAGCAAAAAGCCAAAAGCGAAATGTTTATCAAAAAATTTTTCAAATATGTTTAGCTGAAGTTCAAGAGACGTTGATGTCGTAATCATGGATAAATAAGACTAAAATATGTATAAATAAGCATAAGATCGTAACTAAAGTAGTATAGATAAATACTAAAATCAATACCATAATTCATAAATCGCGCTTTTATTATTTTAACTGAGTAACCTATGACCGTACTGAAGTTAGATAGAAAAGAAATAGTGTTGTGATAAATGTTGGCTGGTGACAGTGAGACGGTGTGTGACAGTTCATTAGCCGTCAAAATGGCTGGAGTATTATTTCGTGTTAATTTGGCTAAAACACAATTGGGTATATAAGCCTAAACTAACATATTTATAAAATGGAATAAGTTGCCCGTCTTAATTCTGTATATGTTTAAGCTTGTTTTAGTTATAATCAATTATGACATATTATATAATATTATCTAACCTACATATTTATATTGTTATTTGCTATATTTTCTTGACAATTAATGATCTGAGTTCTCCCTAAGTCTTATACTATTATAAGATATATTCTACACGTTATTAGTTTTTTAGTACAGATTTTTGCGTTATTTTTAACCTCAATTTTTTTCAATGTGTTTTTTTCAGGCATAATCAGCCCAGTTTTTACAATTAGACATAACAGCGGTGGACCACCACCACCAGGCACTCCACCTCCACAAACACGTACTAAATTTGGTCCTCTTAAAGATGAAGACAGAATTTTTACAAATCTTTATGGACGTCACGATTGGAGATTGAAAGGATCTTTGAAAAGAGGAGATTGGTATAAAACTAAAGAAATCATTCTTAAGGGAGCTGATTGGATCATAAGTGAGTTATATTTATATTATTAATATTAAATTCTGTATTATTAAATTTGCAGATTATAATGAAGTCTGATTTGTTTATTTTTTATAGTTTACATATAATCTCAAATCAATACTTCAATAACAATAACAAATATAATTTTAAATATGATTTCCTTTTAGATGAAATTAAAACTTCTGGACTCAGAGGTCGTGGAGGTGCTGGTTTTCCTTCAGGTTTGAAATGGTCTTTCATGAACAAACCAGGAGATGGAAGGCCAAAATACCTTGTGGTTAATGCTGATGAAGGAGAGCCAGGAACATGTAAAGATCGTGAAATAATGCGACATGACCCTCATAAATTGGTATTTTTTTTACATTTTAGTCTTAATAATGTTTTTATCTTGTACTTCCAATACTTAAATATGAATTTTTAGGTGGAGGGCTGCTTAATTGCAGGAAGAGCAATGGGCGCTCGAGCTGCCTACATTTACATTAGAGGAGAATTTTATAATGAAGCATCAAATATGCAAGTTGCCATAGCAGAAGTGAGTAATGTCTATATATTATTTCTAAATAATTATTATACAAAAATAGTCAAGAGAAATAATAACTATAAAAAATATATTTTATAAACTTATTCATTTATATTTATTTTATTCAGGCTTATCAAGCTGGTTTACTTGGAAAGAATGCATGTAATTCAGGATATGATTTTGATGTATTTATGCATCGCGGTGCTGGTGCTTATATTTGCGGAGAAGAAACTGCTTTAATTGAATCCATTGAAGGCAAACAAGGAAAGCCGAGATTGAAGCCACCTTTCCAGCTGATGTTGGTGTTTTTTGGATGCCCACTACTGTAACAAATGTTGAAACTGTTGCAGTTGCTCCAGTGAGTTTTTATTTCGCTGATCGAATTTATAGATTATAAATTTATAATCCATATTATTTTATTTATAAATATATACATTTATTTATTTATAGTTATATTTTATCTACACAGACAATTTGTAGACGTGGTGGAAATTGGTTTGCAAGCTTTGGCAGAACACGTAATTCTGGCACTAAATTATTTAATATATCTGGTCATGTCAACAACCCTTGCACAGTAGAAGAAGAAATGAGCATTCCTTTAAAGGAGCTCATTGAATTACATGCTGGTGGTGTGCAAGGTGGTTGGGATAATTTGCTGGCTATTATTCCAGGAGGATCTTCAACACCTCTTATTCCTAAAAAGTATGATTTATAAATAACCAAACTAAGCCTAATTAAAAAGGATGATAAATAATATTTTATTGCAGGGTGTGTGAAGAAGCAATAATGGACTTTGATGGGCTTGTTGCATGCCAAACTTCATTAGGTACAGCTGCTATAATAGTAATGAATAAGCAGACTGATATTATTAAAGCTATTGCACGCTTGATAATGTTCTACAAGCATGAATCTTGTGGACAATGCACTCCTTGCAGGTATGAAGATATCATATTTATTATATTTTAAATATATTGTGTGTGGGCATTACATATTTGCTCAAAAGAACTTCAAAATTGTTACTAAAATATTGAACGGTATTTACGTATCATCAGCAGTTGTTACTTTATCACATTTTTTATTTTTTAATGGTGGGAAGTACATGTTGATCTTTGGATTAATATAACTCTGTATTATTGGGTATTCTAACAGACCAACCTAATATGTATAGCGGACAAAATGTGTAAGTGATATGTACTCTCTAGCGGGTTGAAATACCCGGCCCTGAGACATGTAATTTTTATAAACTCTTTTAAAGTTTTTGAAAATAAAGTGTTAATATTTGTTCTAAGTATTTGTGAATCACTTTGTTTCAAATATTTGTGATTTAATATTTTAGAGAGGGTATATCATGGATGAACAAGATAATGTACAGATTTGTAGACGGTAATGCACGACCTGATGAAATTGACATGTTATGGGAAATTAGTAAACAAATTGAAGGTAAGAATCAAATAATTCATTGCAATATTTTTCTTTTTTACTTGGCAGTTAAAATTGCTATGTTTTATGGTATAATTTTGTTTCCAGGTCATACAATTTGCGCTTTAGGTGATGGTGCAGCTTGGCCCGTGCAAGGTTTAATTCGTCATTTCAGACCTGAAATTGAACAACGCATGGAGAAATTTAATCAGCAAAATGTTAATCTTAAAGCTTCGTGTAAAATATAAATATTTAGTTAAAATTTAGAATGTTCTATAATAAATTAATTATAATCCTACAAGCAACTTGTAGATATCAATTCATTTTCTTATTTGAAATCATTTTATTTTATAGAATGTATATGCAATGTCTTAAACTTTTATCCAAATTATGTGAACAAGCAGATTATTCAATTTTTGTATATATTGTTTGAATTAAGGTTGAATATATTTTAACAAAAAGCTGCAGCTTTATATTTTTTGTTGGTAATTTGTATCTAGCTTAATAAGAAATATCAATACAATTTTGAAATTTTGATTTGGCAAGTGTTAAACTTTATCTAAACATTTACATATCGTTTCTATGTTTTAAATCAGGAGTCGGCAAGCTTTTAACTGTGGTGAGCCAAGCCACTCTACCAATATGATTCAGGGTGCCGCCTGAATTCTGAAATATATTATATAACCAGGTTCTAGGGGAGAAGAATTATAACCAAATTTATCTTTTAAACATTTCTATTAACTAGTGGGGTGCATGGCATTGTGCCTTAATTCAAATTGCTAGAACTTTTCATACTGAAATTAAAAATCTTGGTACTGAACCCAAAAAAAAATTACACAAAATATGTACACAGTATTAAAATCTCTATAAAATATCTGATAATTTGATGTACATAAGTGCAATGGGTGTAAAAATACTACAATGTTTCTAAAAATACTACAATGGGTGTAAAATTACTACAATGTTTGTAAAAATACTACAATGGGTGTAAAATTACTACAATGGGTGTAAAATTACTACAATGTTTGTAAACAATACTACAATGGGTGTAAAAATACTACAATGTTTGTAAAAATACTACAATGGGTGTAAAATTACTACAATGTTTGTAAACAATACTACAATGGGTGTAAAAATACTACAATGGGTGTAAAATTATTACAATGTCTGTAAAAATACTACAATGGGTGTAATTACTACAATGTTTGTAAACAATACTACAATGGTGTAAAAATACTACAATGGGTGTAAATTACTACAATGTTTGTAAACAATACTACAATGGGTGTAAAATACTACAATGGGTGTAAAATTACTACAATGTTTGTAAAAATTCTACAATGGGTGTAAAATTACTACAATGGGTGTAAAATTACTACAATGTTTGTAAACAATACTACAACTGGTGTAAACAATACTACAATGTTTGTAAAAATACTACAATGGGTGTAAAATTACTACAATGGGTGTAAAATTACTACAATGTTTGTAAACAATACTACAATGAGTGTAAAAATACTACAATGAGTGTAAAATTACTACAATGTTTGTAAAGATACTACAATGGGTGTAAAATTACTACAATGTTTGTAAAAATACTTCAATGGGTGTAAAATTACTACAATGTTAACAAACAATACTACAATGGGTGTAAAATTACTAAGGTTATTATTATTTACAACTGTCCAGTATAGGACATTCAGTAAATTACTACAGTGTTTGTAAAAATACTTCAATGGGTGTAAAATTACTACAATGTTTGTAAACAATACTACAATGGATATAAAAATACTACAATGGGTGTAAAATTGATATGTGGAACTAAAGTTGAAAGGATAGAAATTTTTTTTAACCAATTAAATATTTCCGACAATGTCATCCAACAATTTAATTTTCCATGGAGTCATCTTCCTGATTTTTTCGTAATTCCTTAAATTTTGTTTTCCATAATTCTAAAGATATTAGTTCCATAATTTCCATTTCAAAATCATCAACATTCATCCACTCGAAAATTGAAAAATCAAACGGTATTATTGATGGATCTATGAAATCTGGTTTTATAAGGAAGGAAAATTTAGGCATATAAGCTTCAAAGTTTTTGCATCTGGAAAATTCATCTTTAAGTGCTTCAATGTAGATTGAATTACATTAGCGAGCTACATTAGATAAGTAATTGTATTTCAACATTTTTTCTTATTTAAAAGTCACTTCGTCTCGATATATTTGCGATTGCCCTGATTATTTTGTAGAGTGCCATGCAGAACGCCGTCGCGTGCCAAGCCTGGCACGCGTGTCGTAGGTTGCCGATGTCTGTTTTAAATATCGATGTTTTAAAATCATCAGTCTATTTATTACAAAATCATATATCTGTAGATTATTCCTTAACGCCATGATGCTCATTTAAATATAATCAAATGAATAAAACGATACTTTAATGTAATATAGTATATTTAATAATAGTAATAACACATTGAATAAATTTTACAAAGTTTTCAGCCCAGTAATATTCATTCATTCGGTTGTTCGATTTGATATAGATAACTAAATGATATATGAGTACTATATTAATGTCATGGTTTATATATAATGTAATTATATATTTACATAAAATTAAAATTCATAATTATTCATTAATATAATGATTCAAAATTTACATTGATATAATTAAACTGGGCTCCTTGTGGCTGGAAGAGAAGAATCTGACCATTTCTTACATTCGTTTAGGACATGAGTGATGAACATTTATATAAAATTGAACTCTCTGAGCTGACATTTTTTAGTTCTCCTTTATTTCTTTTTATCCGTTTTAATAATATTGGCGCGTATATGATACAGAGTTTTTAAAAATTAAAAAAAAAACATTTATTTTTCATAATGATATGTTTAAACTGTATAATTCGTACATGCCGCGTATAAATTTGTTTTCAAGCTTTACAATTCACGTTTCTTTCTAGAAATTCTTATTAGGCTAGTCTTCATTAGATATTTTCACTAAATCGATCATTATTATAAACTAGTTTACATTTATATACAAACATTTTCTATATATAATACAATTTAAAGTTTTCCCAACGTTTAGATTTCATATAATATTTACAATATATACAGAATAGCATTTTATGCTTATTTGGAAATTTATTCAAATTTAATACAAATATTTGAATATAGACAGAAAACATTTTTCAGAGCGAACAGTCCGATTTTATGATATTAATTGTTAATTATTTTGTTCGTTGTTGGCTATTATTGGTAAGATTTTTTTTATTTGATTTTACAAAATTTGATAAATAATCGTTATAATATTTTATAATATTTTTACTTGTTTATATGTACGTATGCATACATTCAGTTTTTTTAAATACTTTTTATTTAAACAGTTATAAAAATACAACTATTTAAAGGATTTATAATTGTATGAATTAGAATAATTTCATTCATACTTTCTATAATATATTTCAATTATCATATCGTTATTTGCGTTATTGTTATTTTTAATTTTTTCAAACCAATTAATTTAATTTTCACTTAAATCCGCTCATGTGCTCTAGAAATAAAACATTTTATATTGAAGTTCTATAATGAATAAATCGAGCATATTTTTTATATATTCTGATAACATATTTTCTTTTTCAAGATGGCAGTTTATTATTGATAATTTAGTAAATCGTTATTCATAGATTAATTAATAAAACTATTGTAAAGTATTTCAATTACTTCAAATTTTTCATTTTTAATTTTTGTAATTTATACAATTTTATGTTTGAAACGAATTGAGGAAATTTCACTAGAAAAAATATTAGGAACTGAATTCAAGTCTATATATAGTATTAATTTTCATAATTTATTATGCAATTCACAATAATCTTGATTTACAGCGATATGAAACGCTGTTCCTGTATGGATCACAAACGCGTTTCCGATTCGTCTTCTATGGGTGTGGTCGTTTCATTGATGCTCGTACCATTTACATTATTACAGGCACCCTGCATACAGCGTGGCTATCGTCTTACTGATTTCTGCGGTCGTCATACTGCACTGCCGCGTTGCTGCTGCTGCTGCATCTGCTGCATTTGTTCTAAGGGGGCGAACGAAGCGCAGTAAGTCGATGCAGAACTGTTAGAACTGCTGGTTCCTGAAGAACAATAGTAATAGTAATATTTCCTGAAATATTTTCATTGAATATTCTGTTTAAATTTGTGTGCTTATTTACCTGGTTCAGGTATCTGATGATGTTGCTGGGGATGTGCGGCAATGTTCCGTATCTGGATTGCTGTTGCATTAATCGCTTGGCATGGGCTGGTGGTGCTGGCGGATATACTGGCGCGGGCAAAGTGTTGTAACCCATGCGCCTATCGTTAGCACATAACACATCAGGAGCACTTCTTTGTGATTTATGACCTGAGCACGATATATATTAGATATGTGATTTAAACGATGAGATATGTTTTATTATTTTTAAAGCATTAGTACAAATTTTCTTTACCTATCGTGGCAGCCGCACTCCAATTTGATCCACAACACTCAGTACGTGTATGTCCGTGCTGGAAGCCCTGTTTGCGCTGACACATTGGCTGCAGCTGCTGCTCCAGCTGGATTTTTCACGCATCCTGTCGATAATTTTGGTGCATTGCCCACTGTCGCGTGATGCACACCCAGGCGAGGTGAAGCACCAGGAGTATGAGCAGCACTTTCTAGGTCTCGAGAAGCACATAAGGTAGTGTATTTGTGCGGCGCAGGATGAAGCAATCGCTCTGCTGATAGCCGTTGCCTTTCTCGCAGTCTTCGCTCACCGCCGGGCACTGTTATACGAACCTAAAAAAAATTTATAATAAATTCGATTGCTCTTGAACGAAGTAATATGTGGTAATAAATTTTGAACCAAATTTCTTATTAAGAATTATAATTTTTATACAGTGTAATATATATTTGGAGATTCTATATGTATGTGTTTTATAAAAAATATTACCATATCTTCAACTGACGGAAATCTTCTCAGATATGCTGTAATGGCCATAACTGCTGCAAGTTCTGCTAAGCACAGGGCTCCAGCGGCTGCTAGAAATGCCCAGCCGTAGCGGTACTCGGCGGTCAAAGGCGGTTCTCCAGGCGCTCTCGAACTCGAAGATGCTACTGGAACGCGATCAAAAGACTCATCTGCTAGCACGGAGGCGAATACCAGAAGACCACCACCCAAAGATAGACCTGCAATGATATGGAATGTAGTAATTTTGCGTTCTAAACAGGTAAATTCATTTCACTATAAAATGCAATGTTTCGTTAAACATAAGCTGCTAAAATATATATTATAAATCGTATTAATACAATAATACAATATATATATATATATATATCATATATTATATATATATATATATATATATATATATAATTGTATTATAATGTAAATGTAATGCTAATTTTAAGAATTTAAATTTATCATTATATTTTTTACTATTTCATGTTTCATTCACCATTTTTTTCACATATCTCTAATTATGATCAGTGTACCTATTATTTGTTTTTTTATATTTGTTTAAAAAGTTACTCTTATAAAGCTTTATTTGATTTTTATCATCTTTGTAAAAAACGAATTGCAAAGTTTTGAGGCGCTCATAGAAAACTTGTACATACGAATCAAAGTTTTCTCCTTAAACACTTTTTGCCAAAGCATGACATTTTAAAAGAAGAAGCAAGTATACGCATTTCAAAGAAATACATCTGTGATATTCAAATAAGATTTAGATATTGCACTATCGCAATATATGAAGTTTTCTTTTTATCAATTTTTTTGTGAATAATAAACGACAATCTCAAATCAATTCACAGTCATCATGACTTGCTATTATTTATAAAACAGGAAGGTTTATGACTGTTTATTTAAAAATATTCCAATCAATTATTACACGGGTCAACAAAAAAAAGTTGTCTGTATTGGGTGTGTGACTTTTTTTTCCAATGTAGGTTTACCTTTGAACACGAATCTAAAATAACAATTGGTGGTCCAAATACAAAAGGGAGAAAAAAAATCTCATATCTAGTAATTCGAAATTTCTTTATATCTAGTAATTTCTTTATATCTAGTAATTCGAATTCTAGTAATTCAAAGATCTTCTGCATGGTAATTAAAATCATATAAATTTTTCGTTTTTTTTCAACATTTTTTTAGTTGGACTCCCAATTTTGACTTTAGATTCGTGTTTAGTGGTAAAATTACATTGAAAAACATACGTAGTAATGTACGTAGTATACAAACAACTTTTTTTGTGGACCTGTGTTATTGTGCGTAATGTGTTACTGATGGTTTTATCAAATTGCGAATAACCATAATATAGATATTATGTATAATTTGCGGCCACAGTAATTAGCACTTTAACTCTGCTTTAAGCTAACATTAGCGCCGCAGTTCAAAGTGCAATCAGTTATTAATATTTCTGTATCACTGCAATTGAAATTATTTTGCATGAAGGATATATCGTTCAGTAGAGACAGTTCCACAGTTATCCCCATCCGGCACCATATAAACAAAATAAACAATAAATTCCGCGACAGAACTAATTGTATCTTTTCAGCCATGCCTAATGGAGATTTTGCATTGAGGATAAAGAAAAGCGAGATTCCGAAGCGAATTCATATGTGCGAACAGATTCGGAATATTGCTTTCATTTCCGTTTTCATAGTTGAACAGTTGCTGCCGTTCGCACTGGTTTACATCCAATGGGGTTTTGGTTCATTTTATATGTGCACCATATTGCACGGAGCGGGCTATTTTGATTTCGCTTAATGAAAATATCTCGCGTCTACGTTCCGCCCGGACTCTCTTTTTTTTGGCCGGACAGGCAGCGCAGACCGTGTGATATGCGATGAAACAGTACGAGATAGGGTTAGATAGAGAGTAACCTCTACGTATTTTGCATAATGAATACGACCTCTACAATGTAAGTCCTCTCATGCATAGCGTTGGACCGATTGTGAGACCGGAACCGATTTGTGAGAAGGTTTTTATTTACTTTTACTTCAATTTAGTCGCATATATATTCTTTCAATTTTTAATTAATGTTTATCATAAAGTATCTTTTTAATCTCTAGTCTGTATGTATATCTTGAATGCAAGTTTGTAACAATTATGGTTTTTAGAATTGGGTTTTCATTGGATTGTCTGTATTTTAAATAGCTTTTTTTAAATTGAGGTTTTTTATAATTAAAGAAAATTTTAATCGAAATTTCATTAAAAAACATTTACAGACTAGCAAGCCAAAGCCGAGTTTCAGAAATTAAATTTATTATATATTTTTAATATTTTTTATATAAAATCTAGAATTATTTATATAAATCTAGAATACTACTAATAAATGATAACAGCAATCTACTTAATTAGGGATACGGAGTCACAAAAAACATTATTCACATTTACTTTTACATGTGATATCAAGTAGAAACATTAACCGATTAATAACTCTGCAAATTAGTAAATAACAGCTGTGTCCATTGCTTATTCATTTAATTCAATTTTTTTCTTTGTTTGAAGTTAACCGTAGAATCGAAAAAAAATTGTCTAGTGTCAATTCCATAAGCTCAAACCTACGAAGATAAAATTAATTATTGGCATTATTGACGAAAAATTGCGAGCTGATTTCAGTTGAGGACGAACTTTTTAAAACATAAACAACTTATAATGGGAAAAATAAAAATGGGGATTCAGAAAAATAGCATGTTATTCCTAGAAATTGAATTGTACTTTGGCTTTTGTTGCAAATGTTTCGCTTTTGATGAATTTTGAATGCTTAAAACATCGTGGTTAGGGTTATGGAAATGGAACAAATATGAAAAATAAAAGCAACATTTACTTTGGAACGAAAACCTTTAAGTCTTTTTTATACCTAGCGATAACCATACT
>NW_020537758.1:29483627-29614757 GCF_003426905.1 Ctenocephalides felis | reverse complement strand
TTCTAAAAAGCAAAGGGATAAAACACCCTTAATGTGCACTTGCTTATTGCATTTGACATTCTGAAAGAGATGTCAATAGCTTTACTCTAAAATGTCTTATTGTAGATGCTATAAGAAACTATTAAGTACTGTTATAATAAATCAATGATTGTTGTTTTTCTTTAAGACAATGATAATAATGACATTTTGAACAACTTTGAATGCACATTAACAATAGCGCAGAAAAGATTCCCAAATAGAGACTGTACATCATAGATATTATGTAACTTAATGTTAATCAAAATAAATATATATGTAATATATATATATATATATATATATTGGTTATATATTGATCTGAATCAATATCAATCAAAGAATTGTGGTTATATATGTATATGTATATATATAAATAATATATACATTCATGTACATTTCTATTCTTTTTGTGCTCAGCTTGAAAGGCTGATATGCTAAAATGATATTACAACACACACATATATATATATATGTAATATATATATATATATGTAATATATATATAATATATATAATATTTGTATATATATATATATACATTGTGGATAGCGTGTACATTTAAGTAATTTTTATGCTTTTCGCACAGTTTTTACAGCTTACTACCATCTATTTATTATAAATAATAATGTTATATAATATGATATATATATATATATATATAATATATATATACATTGTGGATAATGTGTATATTTATGTACCTTTTTATGCTATGTGTGCTTTGTTTATAAAGAGAACTATGTAGATATAATGTAGAATGTTTTTGTGAAAAATAAATGCTTCAAAATTTTTTTTTTTTTCAATTTTTCTTTTTTTAAATTTGAATTAAACGGTCCATATAATTTTGGTTCATTCTATAGTATTTTTATACGCACCCGTTCAGGCGACTAGTGCCATCTGTAGCGCGGGGCTTCAACTAAACACAGGAATGTGGCAACGAATATGGCCCGAGAGAGCGATCTATTACTCTTCTTTTATCTATGGAAAAAATGTACCACCAACTTTCGCTTTGACATTTTGTGACAGTTTCAAGATGACGTCGTTTGTTTATAAACAATTCTTCAGAATGATGTACGCAAAAAGCGATTGACGTGTTATATGAATGTCACTAAAACATGTCTTTTTTAAAAGCTTTATTACCAAATCAATAATTTGCAACCTTGATTAATTCTATTATAATGCCTTAAATAATCAATAATTGTTAAGATGGATTTTCTTATGGTTCTAGTTGCTGTATTAATTGGCCGTTAATAGTGGGATTATTAATATTTTTATTGTAGTGAATTTTATAAAACTTTTCCTAGATGAAGGACCTGTTCCAATAGGATTTTTGATAAAATCATAACTGGCAACAGTGGGTTCCCGCGACATATAAAACACATGTAATATCCTTTTAATGCAGAACAATTTATTTTGTAACTAAATTTGGATTATTATTAATATTGAGTTTATATTTCAGGCTCGTTTTTGCGCTGTTTGTGATTCCTTGCTTGTAACTACTTCAAGTTTTTATTGTGATTGTTGTGGAGTCTGTGCTGATAAACCTTGCATTAAAAAGCAGATAACGATATTAAATGTAAAGCAATAACACAGACTAAAACTTTGAAACATCATTGGATTAAAGGTAATTATATTCATTTCATTCCTTCATCTTCAAAAACAGGACTTGAAATTATACTTTATATTTCTAACATTAGGCACAATTGCATCGGTCGATGGACAGAAGAGTGTGCAATCTGTAATAATGAATTTACAGATCCTTGGAAAGGAGATTTTCATTGTTGCTGGTGTCATAGGAATATTCATGGCACATGTTTATCAAGAATTCCTGAAGTAAGTCTATTATTAATAAATGCACATATTTCTTAAGAAATTGGATATTTCTTAAGGATTTAATTAAATTGGATAAAAATTACGTTTTTAATAGACATGTGATCTCGGTCCTTATCGCTTGATGATAGTACCACCAACCAGTATTAAACCTACAAAAATCAGAACTCGCATGAGAAGGAAACAAACAATTATTTCTGTGAATCCACCTGAGTGGCCTGGTTGGAGTCCATTGATAATAATTGGTAACTTTGACAATGAAAGCATTCATTTAATTAAAAGTAAACTTACAGTAACTGATTTTAATTTTTTAAAATGAAAAGCTAACAAAAAATCAGGAAGTAGTGATGCTGAAGAAATTTTATCATTATTTAGATTTATTCTGAATCCTATTCAAGTTATGATTATAGGAAAAAATCGAACACCAGCTCAAGCCTTGCATTGGGTCAAATTAGTTGCTCCAAATGTGTGCCGAATCCTTATAGCAGGTAGAGTTTCTTTAATATAATTATGAAATTGTGGTTCCCACAAAAAACTATCATGATTTTTATTTATGAAAGGTGGTGATGGAACGGTTGCTTGGGTTCTGAATACTATTCGAGAAATGAAACTCAAACCAGAACCTTTAGTATCAATATTTCCACTTGGTACTGGAAATGATTTGTCTCGATCTTTGGGTTGGGGTGCAGAACCTCCAGATATTATTCAACCAGAAATAATATTGCAAAAGATACAATCCGCCGATACAATTAATCTGGACAGGTAATTCAATAATATTAAAGCTTCAACTTTAAATATTTCAAAATTCTTTTCATTTTTAGGTGGGATGTAGAAATAGCAAAATGCACCAGGCTTACATCAACCCTCTATACTCAGACCAAAGTTTTATATAATTATTTAAGTATTGGTGTTGATGCAGAAGTGACATTAGGATTTCATAAAGCACGTGAAAGTAAATTCTATTTGATGAGTAGTAGATTAATTAACAAGGTATATGCATACATAATTTTATACTTGTATATAGTTAAACAATACTTATTTTTAATTATTACAGTTTCTTTATTTGTGTTATGGAACTCAACAAGTTGTTGCACCCACAAATAAAGGATTGGAGCAAAAATTAGAATTAATTTTGGATGGTCGAGTTATAAATTTACCCCCAGTAGAAAGTATTGTGCTATTGAATATCAAATGCTGGGGCGCTGGGGTAAAATTATGGGGTAATTATATTAATAAATCTTATAGAAATTAATTGTAATGCTTTATCTTTTTAATTAACCTTTATATTAATATCCCTTGTACTAACATAATAAATATTTATCTATAGATGTTATAAACTTCCATGTGTATTAAAAAGATTAAAATATTTTATGGATCTAATCTATATTCCATAGATATTTGTTACTGTCCAAGTTGACTTTGTTTACTTTTTAATTAGAGAAGCCACATAATAGCATGTGATAATATTCCTAACCACAAAATTAATTTTTTTTTACTCTTTCTTATATAATTTTTAAAATGCATAAATTTCAATATAAATTCTTATTAAGATATGGGCGATGCTGATGGTACAGTGCAAAGCCCAAGTGATGGTATTATCGAAGTTTTGGGAATAACTTCATCATTCCATATCGCTCAATTACAAGTTGGACTATCTCAGCCATTAAGGATAGGCCAAGCACGTGTTATTGAGGTATTATTTAAATAAAGAGGACTTCTAAAACATGTAGCTCAATCTTTTATTATTGTTTTTTAGGTGAGGCTACTTAAACCGACTCCTGTTCAAATAGACGGCGAGCCTTGGATTCAAGCTCCCGCGAATATAAAAATATCTTTATCAGGACAGGTTAAAGTTCTTAAGGTGGTTTCTTAATTAGGTAGCAAATTATTGAAGGTGAGAGTTAATTTATTTCAAATATTTTAGTTTAATTTCAGTTTAATCAGAACTCAGTTCTAATTTTAATATCTGATTTGATAATATTTTTATTTGTGATTATGTTAAACCAAATATAACTTATTTTAAACTTGGACGAACCTGGAAGTCTGTTCAAATTAATTATCAATATTTACAAACCCTTTCATTCTTTTAACGCATTTATTTTTTGTAACAAGTTATATATAATTTTTATATACATAATATGATGTCTTAACATTATATTAATATCGAGGATTTGTTTGTCTCTATAAATAGTAAAACATCTAACATAAGTACATATATTAAAATTTATATATTAAAATTGTGGCGAGTATTCTCTCTGTGGAATGATTTGTTTCATTTTGCACTTTGTCATTTGTACATTTGTCTATTTAATAATTTATATTTATAAAATCTATTCAATATTATAAAAAAATATAGAGAAGGAAATGAGTTTATTTTATGAATATTGTGAACTGTGATTAATGAGAGTAATTAGTACTGAGCATTACGATCATTTTTATCACACTTGTTGCTCTTATTAATATAAACAGTTTATTTTATTTAAAACAAACTCATTTATTATATATTTTTCTAAATATAGTTTATGGAATGTATGTTAATGCATTTTATATTCATATTATTATATCCTATTTACCTTGTTCCCATTTTGATAAATTTAGGCATTGTTTTTACCTGACATGATTATTTTAATATCATTTTAAAGCATTATTATTATATATCTCATGATTTTGGTACAAATCCAAAATTCATTCGCAACTGCTCTAAAAATATAAACGTTAAAATAGTGTGAGGTCCCAGCCTCACAAATGCTGGAATGTATCCTTTGAAAAAGCCCATTGGTCCTAGTTTAGCTGTATAATAAATAATCTCCAATACATTTTTAAACTCACCAGGCTTTGCATTCATAGACCTTGTTTTATTACATCTAATGGCTGAGTCATAGTTGTGGCGATGGCGCCCTATAGAGTTGATAATAAAAATGCTAAGATCATTTCTATATAGATTAGTTACATTCTCGTACTTACTGCGGTCAAACTGGCAAGAAAATGAGTGGATGTATTATCTTTAAAGTTGTACTTAAGTAATTGACCTTTGACGGCATCATAAAATGCAATTTGGCCCACAGTCATCAGAATCGCTCTTGCAGTAGCAGTGGATGCTCCTGAAAAGAGACCTCGTACACCTTCTTCTACAAATACCCTATAGAGCCCATGGAACACATTTCGATAGCTAAAATCATAATAAGATCTGTGTCAGTCTTCATAATTTGCAAAAGCTTTAATTTTGTTAAGAAAAGTGTTGTTGCTAGGAAAACAACATAATGTCTTCACACTATCGTTATTACTTTCTTCGCAATTCAGGGGCCAATTTTCCATCATTTTGCATTCTCACGTTCACCATATCAGCAGGTGTGCCAACAAACCCCCCTGCTGCACCTGAAGCACTGGCTAAGGCTATCAAAGTCACAAATCCAGGTGCTGGGCCATTGGATTTCTCTATTGCTTGTTTGGCAACTTCATATACTCCAAATCGAGTTGTTGAATAAGTTAGTTGACGACATAACGAAGCTGACAGACCGGCATAAAACGCTGTGATTCCTGGAGAAATTATTGGTTATTTTCTATTGCATGCTATAAAACAGATTTGAATTTAATATGAAGCAAATTTCAAATTTTAATTAATCGCTGGACATCATTATAACAGATTGTGAGTTGAAGTATTAAGTTTTCATATATATATATATATATATATATATATATATATATTCTGAACAAAAGCTTTTTTTGTTTGAAAAATTAACTTTATTTTAATTATATTATACTAGGTTTTCGAGACTATGCTTCAGGAACAAACAAAATAAAAAATATATATTATATATTTCAACACTTTTCTAATTATTTCAAAACCGAAAGAATTCACTCTTTTCCTTTGTAACCCAATATTTTTTAAAAACAATCAACAATTATCTGAGCGCACATTTTCCAAAAATGATATTCAAAAATAAGTCAAGCTATAATAATGAAGAGTATTTAATAATACTATTGATTTTTGCAATTTTGAAATGATTAAAAAAGTGTATAAATATATAATTTTTATTTTTGTTATCAATAATTATAGAAAATGATACAACAACCTATAATCTCCGAAACAGAATGAAATATTTAAAATTTAAATAAATAACTCATCGAGGGAAAAAGTAAGCTTTGTTCAGAAAATGTATCAATTAAAATCATACATACATACACACACATTTATATATATATATATATATATATATATATATAAACACAAAATTTTCATATGTGAACATTATTTTTAGAACATCAATCATGTAATTTTATCATTATGCAATACCTTGATTTTTAAATATGTTTACTACGAGTTGACCTATTGATATTTTTCCCTTTTGCTGAGTTTGAAGTTGAACTTTAATAAGATCTAAAGGATGTGTTACGCATGCTGCTCCAGCAGATGCTAATCCTCCGAAGTACCAATAAGATTTCTTTTTACTTTGTAACCCTGACATTGCCACCTATTATATCACAACACTTGAATCAATATTTTTTACATAATAAAAATAATAATAGATATTTGTGTAAATATAAAAAAAAATAAAAATATTTTTTTCAATAATAGACTGAAAATATTCAATAATAAAAAAAAGTTTATTTTTTTTATTGCTTTGTTCTTTATTCTTAATATTTTTTTTAATAATTTCTATGTCCAAATCTTATTATATTTAAAATTAATGTTCAAATAAAATTAACACCTTGCGGTCGGTGTATTAACTATTTAAAAACGTGCTCGTAGTTACTGCGAGAGCGAACTGAATAGCCCTAGTCATTTGCGAATTTAAATTTCTGTGTTATCTAATAAGGTGAGTTATATCAATTATGGAAATGTCGTGAATTGAATAAACAATTTATTTCAGTTTAAATCTATTGTATTGTTTGCACAAATTATGTTTAAAATTGTTCTAACATGTTGTGCAAACACATCTTAACCTTGCTTTTCTGTAATGGATACATCAATATATAATAATTTTCGTTAATCCATTGACTTATTAAAGGAGACTTACTGCGATTATTCAACGTTTTATTATGATATCAGTTGCCATTGTGACTTTGTTATGTATTAATTATGCCAGTGTGACGTGTATGGTCTATGACATTCATATTGAACGTGAGAATCCCATTGGATTGGTTCAATGGATATGATAGAAAGGCGTACAAAATGACCTCTACATTATCTATATTACATGTTTCGTCATTCTCAAACAAGTTAATTGCAAATCGGACTGGACGTGGAAATAAATATTGATTTTATTTAATATTCCCAAAAATATTTGGGATAAACTCTAATTAGATTCTCTTTATGAGGCATATTTATGAGCAATTAATGAAAACAACCATTGAAAATCTGTAATAACATTGTTTTCTTTTTATTACATATACAAAATATTTACTTTACTCTTACTCTTAAAATTATTATCAATTTAACTATTAACAATCATTTATAATTGATAATAATTCATTTCAAGGTATAAAATGGCTGCAGAAGTTTTGTCTGCGATTGGTTTAGATATATCTTCTCCAAAAGGTGGTCTCATTGGTATCCGAGAAGAACATGGCTCTGATGCACACTTCATTATTAGCTGCTTATTATCAAAATATGTTCAGGCCGAGTACAATGTTTGCTTTGTTACCTTGCATAATACGTTTCATCATTACCATAATGTTGGAATGAAATTAGGTTATAACTTGAATGCTCTTAAAGAAAAAGGGGCAATCAAAACAATTGAGGCAATGAAATTAGTATTAAAAGACTCTAGCTATGAGAATTTAAAAAAAGTTTTATTAAAAGAAATCGAAGATAATGTAGAAGAAATGCTTAAATCTGATAAACATGTATTGCTAATAATAGATGATTTAAGCCATTTGTTTGAAATGGAATTTACACTTTCAGAAATTTTAATGTTGATTAAACAAGTTAAGAGTTTAATCTACAGAAAACCTGGTAATTATGCCATTTTAAATGTACATGTTTCATCAGAGTATGACTTAGTCGTAGCTAATTTAGTTCAACATTCATCAAATACTCATGTTTGTATAAGTCCGTTGAAAACTGGATTCAGCAGTAATGTTTCAGGAAAAATGGAAATATCTGAAATGAATGCTCAGACCAAAGAAAATTTGTGGAATAAACAAAGTCTTTATCATTACAAACTACATGATAGATTTGTAAAAGTATTTGCTCCTGGACTTGTATCATAAATTTATGTTTGTATATATTTTTTGTATATTTATAAAAATTAAGTACATGTAAATATTTTTTTTATATGTAAAATGAAATGCGAAAAGGAGGATGTTTGTTGTGAGTTGATTGATTATTAAAATATGTTATATCAATTTCATATTTAACAAATAATACATATTTTTATAATGTTAGCATTTTGTTTTAGTTTATTTAGAAATGAGTTACCAAATTAGAATCTTTAACTTAATAGAAATTAGCAAAAAGCCAAAAGCGAAATGTTTATCAAAAAAGATTTTTCAAATATGTTTAGCTGAAGTTCAAGAGACTTTGATGTCGTAATCATGGATAAATAAGACTAAAATATGTATAAATAAGCATAAGATCGTAACTAAAGTAGGTAGATAAATAACTAAAATCAATACCATAATTCATAAATCGCGCTTTTATTATTTTACCTGAGTAACCTATGACCGTACTGAAGTTAGATAGAAAAGAAATAGTGTTGTGATAAAATGTTGGCTGGTGACAGTGAGACGGTGTGTGACAGTTCATTAGCCGTCAAAAATGGCTGGAGTATTATTTCGTGTTAATTTGGCTAAAACACAATTGGGTATATAAGCCTAAACTAACATATTTATAAAATGGAATAAGTTGCCCGTCTTAATTCTGTATATGTTTAAGCTTGTTTTAGTTATAATCAATTATGACATATTATATAATATTATCTAACCTACATATTTATATTGTTATTTGTTATATTTTCTTGACAATTAATGATCTGAATTCTCCCCAAGTCTTATACTATTATAAGATATATTCTACACGTTATTAGTTTTTTAGTACCGATTTTTAACCTCATTTTTTTCAATGGTTTTTTTCAGGCATAATTAGCCCAGTTTTTACAATTAGACATAACAGCGGTGGACCACCACCACCAGGCACTCCACCTCCACAAACACGTACTAAATTTGGTCCTCTTAAAGATGAAGACAGAATTTTTACAAATCTTTATGGACGTCACGATTGGAGATTGAAAGGATCTTTGAAAAGAGGAGATTGGTATAAAACTAAAGAAATCATTCTTAAGGGAGCTGATTGGATCATAAGTGAGTTATATTTATATTATTAATATTAAATTCTATATTATTAAATTTGCAGATTATAATGAAGTCTGATTTGTTTATTTTTTATAGTTTACATATAATCTCAAATCAATACTTCAATAACAATAACAAATATAATTTAAATATGATTTCCTTTTAGATGAAATTAAAACTTCTGGACTCAGAGGTCGTGGAGGTGCTGGTTTTCCTTCAGGTTTGAAATGGTCTTTCATGAACAAACCAGGAGATGGAAGGCCAAAATACCTTGTGGTTAATGCTGATGAAGGAGAGCCAGGAACATGTAAAGATCGTGAAATAATGCGACATGACCCTCATAAATTGGTATTTTTTTTACATTTTAGTCTTAATAATGTTTTTATCTTGTACTTCCAATACTTAAATATGAATTTTTAGGTGGAGGGCTGCTTAATTGCAGGAAGAGCAATGGGCGCTCGAGCTGCCTACATTTACATTAGAGGAGAATTTTATAATGAAGCATCAAATATGCAAGTTGCCATAGCAGAAGTGAGTAATGTCTATATATTATTTCTAAATAATTATTATACAAAAATAGTCAAGAGAAATAAATAACTATAAAAAATATATTTATAAACTTATTCATTTATATTTATTTTATTCAGGCTTATCAAGCTGGTTTACTTGGAAAGAATGCATGTAATTCAGGATATGATTTTGATGTATTTATGCATCGCGGTGCTGGTGCTTATATTTGCGGAGAAGAAACTGCTTTAATTGAATCCATTGAAGGCAAACAAGGAAAGCCAAGATTGAAGCCACCTTTCCCAGCTGATGTTGGTGTTTTTGGATGCCCAACTACTGTAACAAATGTTGAAACTGTTGCAGTTGCTCCAGTGAGTTTTTATTTCGCTGATCGAATTTATAGATTATAAATTTATAATCCATATTATTTTATTTATAAATATATACATTTATTTATTTATATAGTTATATTTTATCTACACAGACAATTTGTAGACGTGGTGGAAATTGGTTTGCAAGCTTTGGCAGAACACGTAATTCTGGCACTAAATTATTTAATATATCTGGTCATGTCAACAACCCTTGCACAGTAGAAGAAGAAATGAGCATTCCTTTAAAGGAGCTCATTGAATTACATGCTGGTGGTGTGCAAGGTGGTTGGGATAATTTGCTGGCTATTATTCCAGGAGGATCTTCAACACCTCTTATTCCTAAAAAGTATGATTTATAAATAACCAAACTAAGCCTAATTAAAAAGGATGATAAATAATATTTTATTGCAGGGTGTGTGAAGAAGCAATAATGGACTTTGATGGGCTTGTTGCATGCCAAACTTCATTAGGTACAGCTGCTATAATAGTGATGAATAAGCAGACTGATATTATTAAAGCTATTGCACGCTTGATAATGTTCTACAAGCATGAATCTTGTGGACAATGCACTCCTTGCAGGTATGAAGATATCATATTTATTATTTTTTAAATATATTGGGTGTGTGGGCATTTTATATATGCTCAAAAGAACTTCAAAATTGTTACTAAAACATTGAACGGTATTTACGTATTATCAGCAGTTGTTACTTTATCACGTTTTTGATTTTTTAATGGTGGAAAGTACATGTTAATTTTTGGATTAATACAACTCTGTATTATCGGGTATTCTGACAGACCAACCTAATATGTATAGCGGACAAAATGTATAAGTAATATGTGCTCTCTAGCGGGTCGAAATACCCGGCCCTGAGACGTGTAATTTTTATAAACTCTTTTAAAGTTTTTGAAAATAAAGTGTTAAGATTTGTTCTAAGAATTTGTGAATCAGTTTGTTTCAAATATTTGTGATTTAATATTTTAGAGAGGGTATATCATGGATGAACAAGATAATGTACAGATTTGTAGACGGTAATGCACGACCTGATGAAATTGACATGTTATGGGAAATTAGTAAACAAATTGAAGGTAAGAATCAAATAATTCATTGCAATATTTTTCTTTCTTACTTGGCAGTATAAATTGCTATGTTTTATGGTATAATTTTGTTTTCAGGTCATACAATTTGTGCTTTAGGTGATGGTGCAGCTTGGCCCGTACAAGGTTTAATTCGTCATTTCAGACCTGAAATTGAACAACGCATGGAGAAATTTAATCAGCAAAATGTTAATCTTAAAGCTTCGTGTAAAATATAAATATTTAGTTAAAATTTAGAATGTTCTATAATAAATTAATTATAATCCTTCAAGCAACTTGTAGATATCAATTCATTTTCTTATTTGAAATCATTTTATTTTATAAAATGTATATGCAATGTCTTAAACTTTTATCCAAATTATGTGAACAAGCAGATTATTCAATTTTTGTATATATTGTTTGAATTAAGGTTGAATATATTTTAACAAAAAGCTGCAGCTTTATATTTTTTGTTGGTAATTTGTATCTAGCTTAATAAGAAATATCAATACAATTTTGAAATTTTGATTTGGCAAGTGTTAAACTTTATCTAAACATTTACATATCGTTTCTATGTTTTAAATCAGGGGTCGGCAAGCTTTTAACTGTGGTGTGCCGAGCCACTCTACCAATATGATTCAGGGTGCCGCCTGAATTCTGAAATATATTATATAACCGGGTTCTAGGGGAGAAGAATTATAACCAAATTTATCTTTTAAACATTTCTATTAACTAGTGGGGTGCATGGCATCGTGCCTTAATTCAAATTGCTAGAACTTTCCATACTGAAATTAAAAATCTTGGTACTGAACCCAAAAAAAAAAATTACACAAAATATGTACACAGTATTAAAATCTCTATAAAATATCTGATAATTTGATGTACATAAGTCCAATGGGTGTAAAAATACTACAATGTTTATAAAAATACTACAATGGGTGTAAAATTACTACAATGTTTGTAAAAATACTACAATGGGTGTAAAATTACTACAATTTTGTAAACAATACTACAATGTGTGTAAAAATACTACAATGTTTGTAAAAATACTACAATGGGTGTAAAATTACTACAATGTTTGTAAACAATACTACAATGGGTGTAAAAATACTACAATGGGTGTAAAATTACTACAATGTTTGTAAAAATACTACAATGGGTGTAAAATTACTACAATGTTTGTAAACAATACTACAATGGGTGTAAAAATACTACAATGGGTGTAAGATTACTACAATGTTTGTAAACAATACTACAATGGGTGTAAAAATACTACAATGGGTGTAAAATTACTACAATGTTTGTAAAAATACTACAATGGGTGTAAAATTATTACAATGGGTGTAAAATTACTACAATGTTTGTAAAAATACTACAATGGGTGTAAGATTACTACAATGTTTGTAAACAATACTACAATGGGTGTAAAAATACTACAATGGGTGTAAAATTACTACAATGTTTGTAAAAATACTACAATGGGTGTAAAATTACTACAATGTTTGTAAACAATACTACAATGGGTGTAAAATTGATATGTGGAACTAAAAGTTGAAATTAAGAAAATTAAATATTTCCGACAATGTCATCCAACAATTTAATTTTCCATGGAGTCATCTTCCTGATTTTTTCGTAATTCCTTAAATTTTGTTTTCCATAATTCTAAAGATATTAGTTCCATAATTTCCATTTCAAAATCATCAACATTCATCCACTCGAAAATTGAAAAATCAAACGGTATTATTCATGGATCTATGAAATCTGGTTTTATAAGGAAGGAAAATTTAGGCATATAAGCTTCAAAGTTTTTGCATCTGGAAAATTCATCTTTAAGTGCTTCAATGTAGATTGAATTACATTAGCGAGCTACATTAGATAAGTAATTGTATTTCAACATTTTTTCTTATTTAAAAATCACTTCGTCTCGATATATTTGCGATTGCCCTGATTATTTTGTAGAGTGCCATGCAGAACGCCGTCGCGTGCCAAGCCTGGCACGCGTGTCGTAGGTTGCCGATGTCTGTTTTAAATATCGATGTTTTAAAATAATCAGTCTATTTATTACAAAATCATATATCTGTAGATTATTCCTTAACGCCATGATGCTCATTTATGCCACTACATACATTAAGAAAATATAATCAAATGAATAAAACGATACTTTAATGTAATATAGTATATTTAATAATAGTAATAACACATTGAATAAATTTTACAAAGTTTTCAGCCCAGTAATATTCATTCATTCGATTGTTCCATTTGATATAGATAACTAAATGATATATGAGTACTATATTAATGTCATGGTTTATATATAATGTAATTATATATTTACATAAAATTAAAATTCATAATTATTCATTAATATAATGATTCAAAATTTACATTCATATAATTAAACTGGGCTCCTTGTGGCTGGAAGAGAAGAATCTGACCATTTCTTACATTCGTTTAAGACATGAGTGATGAACATTTATATAAAATTGAACTCTCTGAGCTGACATTTTTTAGTTCTCCTTTATTTCTTTTTATCCTTTTTGTTTTCAAATTATTACATGTACCAGCCTAGTTTTAATAATATTGGCGCGTATATGATACAGAGTTTTTAAAAATTTAAAAAAAAAACATTTATTTTTCATAATGATATGTTTAAACTGTATAATTCGTACATGCCGCGTATAAATTTGTTTTCAAGCTTTACAATTCACGTTTCTTTCTAGAAATTCTTATTAGGCTAGTTTTCATTAGATATTTTCACTAAATCGATCATTATTATAAACTAGTTTACATTTATATACAAACATTTTCTATATATATAATACAATTTAAAGTTTTCCCAACGTTTAGATTTCATATAATATTTACAATATATACAGAATAGCATTTTATGCTTATTTGGAAATTTATTCAAATTTAATACAAATATTTGAATATAGACAGAAAACATTTTTCAGAGCAAACAGTCCGATTTTATGATATTTAATTGTTAATTATTTTGTCGTTGTTGGCTATTATTGGTAAGATTTTTTTTATTTGATTTTACAAAATTTGATAAATAATCGTTATAATATTTTATAATATTTTTACTTGTTTATATGTACGTATGCATACATTCAGTTTTTTTAAATACTTTTTATTTAAACAGTTATAAAAATACAACTATTTAAAGGATTTATAATTGTATGAATTAGAATAATTTCATTCATACTTTCTATAAATATATTTCAATTATCATATCGTTATTTGCGTATATTGTTAATTTAATTTTTCAAACCAATTAATTTAATTTTCACTTAAATCCGCTCATGTGCTCTAGAAATAAAACATTTTATATTGAAGTTCTATAATGAATAAATCGAGCATATTTTTTATATATTCTGATAACATATTTTCTTTTTCAAGATGGCAGTTTATTATTGATAAATTTAGTAAATCGTTATTCATAGATTAATTAATAAAACTATTGTAAAGTATTTCAATTACTTCAAATTTTTCATTTTTAATTTTTTGTAATTTATACAATTTTATGTTTGAAACGAATTGAGGAAATTTCACTAGAAAAAATATTAGGAACTGAATTCAAGTCTATATATATTATTAATTTTCATAATTTATTATGCAATTCACAATAATCTTGATTTACAGCGATATGAAACGCTGTTCCTGTATGGATCACAAACGCGTTTCCGATTCGTCTTCTATGGGTGTGGTCGTTTCATTGATACTCGTACCATTTACATTATTACAGGCACCCTGCATACAGCGTGGCTATCGTCTTACTGATTTCTGCGGTCGTCATACTGCACTGCCGCGTTGCTGCTGCTGCTGCATCTGCTGCATTTGTTCTAAGGGGGCGAACGAAGCGCAGTAAGTCGATGCAGAACTGTTAGAACTGCTGGTTCCTGAAGAACAATAGTAATAGTAATAGTTCCTGAAATATTTTCATTGAATATTCTGTTTAATTTGTGTGCTTATTTACCTGGTTCAGGTATCTGATGATGTTGCTGGGGATGGTGCGGCAATGTTCCGTATCTGGATTGCTGTTGCATTAATCGCTTGGCATGGGCTGGTGGTGCTGGCGGATATACTGGCGCGGGCAAAGTGTTGTAACCCATGCGCCTATCGTTAGCACATAACACATCAGGAGCACTTCTTTGTGATTTATGACCTGAGCACGATATATATTAGATATGTGATTTAAACGATGAGATATGTTTTATTATATTTTAAAGCATTAGTACAAATTTTCTTTACCTATCGTGGCAGCCGCAACTCCAATTTGATCCACAACACTCAGTACGTGTATGTCCGTGCTGGGAAGCCCTGTTTGCGCTGACACATTGGCTGCAGCTGCTGCTCCAGCTGGATTTTTCACGCATCCTGTCGATAATTTTGGTGCATTGCCCACTGTCGCGTGATGCACACCCAGGCGAGGTGAAGCACCAGGAGTATGAGCAGCACTTTCTAGGTCTCGAGAAGCACATAAGGTAGTGTATTTGTGCGGCGCAGGATGAAGCAATCGCTCTGCTGATAGCCGTTGCCTTTCTCGCAGTCTTCGCTCACCGCCGGGCACTGTTATACGAACCTAAAAAAAAATTTATAATAAATTCGATTGCTCTTGAACGAAGTAATATGTGGTAATAAATTTTGAACCAAAATTTCTTATTAAGAATTATAATTTTTATACAGTGTAATATATATTTGGAGATTCTATATGTATGTGTTTTATAAAAAAATATTACCATATCTTCAACTGACGGAAATCTTCTCAGATATGCTGTAATGGCCATAACTGCTGCAAGTTCTGCTAAGCACAGGGCTCCAGCGGCTGCTAGAAATGCCCAGCCGTAGCGGTACTCGGCGGTCAAAGGCGGTTCTCCAGGCGCTCTCGAACTCGAAGATGCTACTGGAACGCGATCAAAAGACTCATCTGCTAGCACGGAGGCGAATACCAGAAGACCACCACCCAAAGATAGACCTGCAATGATATGGAATGTAGTAATTTTGCGTTCTAAACAGGTAAATTCATTTCACTATAAAATGCAATGTTTCGTTAAACATAAGCTGCTAAAATATATATTATAAATCGTATTAATACAATAATACATATATATATATATATATATATATATATATATATATATATATATTAGTGATGTGCCGACTCGAAAAATTCCCGATTCGAATGATTCGAATCAGAAAAAAACCTGATTCGAATCATGATTCGAATCAACTCGAATCAAGTATATATATGGACAAAAAAAAATCATGGATGTATTAATTTAGTAAAAGTGATCCAAATTTATAATCAAAATTGTCAGTTTAACCAATATAACCGACAAAGTAGAAATTGTAAACATAAATCACTATCAAAAAGTATATTCTGAAAATTATTAAAAATGATGTAATTTTGAGGACGGCTAAAACATATCTTCAAATTAATTTACAATAATAGATTACCAAACAATTGTGCATCACTAAAGCATATAAAATAATATTTGGAATCATGGGTCGATTGTTTATTTTACTATGTAATCAGTAAAGGATCGCATCTAAACTGAGAGCTGAAAGTTAATTTCATTAATGTGAATTTGCCATTACTTACATAATCAGAAGTTAACATATTATTTACTGACTTTCTGGTGTTTAGTAATTGTTTCAAAGGAGAATTATATTGAAAGATTCCCGAAACTCGTTTCATAATTTCGAGTGGTTTATTCTGATAATTTTTAAAATCTAGAACACTTAATTATTATCAAAATTGGGTATTGATATTTCACGAATAAAATCGCTCTCAGCTCTCCGTAAAATAAATAAACATGCAAGAACGACGACGCATTGTATCGCCCATACGGTTAACTCATATCGCTTGAACTCATATCGCTCGAACGGCTTGAAGTCGGGATGATTCGAATCAGAATTGAAGTCGGAATAACTCGTAACGCCGCTTGATTCGAGTTGGCTCATATGAAGTCGGAACACCTCATATCGCCGCTTGATTCGGTTTGGCTCATGAAGTCGGAACAACTCATATCGCCGCTTGATTCGGTTTGAGTCATGAAGTCGGAATAACTCATATCGCCGCTTGATTCGGTTTGAGTCATATGAAGTCGGATGATATAGTTAGTCGATGAATGCGGTTAAAGTCACACAAAGACGATTGGAGGTGGCTGATACATTTAAGCATATTAAAGTCGGGTGGCTCGCATGATTTAATTCATTATTTATTTTTTATATTTATGATATTTATTTTTTATATTATTATAATATAGAATTAAATTAAAACATTTTTTTATATTTATATTTATGAAAAATTTTATATTTATGAAAAATTTGTGTTAATACATATTTTATCACAGTAAATATTTCGCGGCTTGATGCGAGTTGATTCGAATCAAGTAAAATCTGATTCGAATCAAGTCGTTAAAGGCTTGATTCGAATGATTCGAATCACTTGATTCGACTTGGCACATCACTAATATATATATATATATATATATATATATATATATATATATTGTATTATAATGTTTAAATGTAAATGCGTAATGTAGAATTTAAATTTATCAATTATATTTTTTAAATATTAATCATTTCACCATTTTTGCTCACATATCTCTATATTATGATCAGTGTACCTATTATTTGTTTTTTAATATTTGTTTAAAAAGTTACTCTTATAAAGCTTTATTTGATTTTTATTGCATCTTGTAAAAAACGAATTGCAAAGTTTTGAGCGCTCATATAGAAACTTGTACATACGAATCAAAGTTTTCTCCTTAAACACTTTTTGCCAAAGCATGACATTTTAAAAGAAGAAGCAAGTATACGCATTTCAAAGAAATACATCTGTGATATTCAAATAAAGATTTAGATATTGCACTATCGCAATATATGAAAGTTTTCTTTTTATCAATTTTTTTGTGAATAATAAAACGACAATCTCAAATCAATTCACAGTCATCATGACTTGCTATTATTTATAAAAACAGGAAGTTTGATATGACTGTTTATTTAAAAATATTCCAATCAATTATTACACGGGTCAACAAAAAAAAGTTGTCTGTATTGGGTGTGTGACATGTTTTTTCCAATGTAGGTTTTACCTTTGAACACGAATCTAAAATAACAATTGGTGGTCCAAATACAAAAAGGGGAGAAAAAAAATCTCATATCTAGTAATTCGAATTTCTTTATATCTAGTAATTTCTTTATATCTAGTAATTCGAATTCTAGTAATTCAAAAGATCTTCTGCATGGTAATTAAAATCATATAAATTTTTCGTTTTTTTCAACCATTTTTTAAGTTGGACTCCCAATTTTGACTTTAGATTCGTGTTTAGTGGTAAAAATTACATTGAAAAACATACGTAGTAATGTACGTAGTAATACAAACAACTTTTTTTGTGGACCTGTGTTATTGTGCGTAATGTGTTACTGATGGTTTTATCAAATTGCGAATAACCATAATATAGATATTATGTATAATATTGCGGCCACAGTAATTAGCACTTTAACTCTGCTTTAAGCTAACATTAGCGCCGCAGTTCAAAGTGCAATCAGTTATTAATATTTCTGTATCACTGCAATTGAAATTATTTTGCATGAAGGATATAATCGTTCAGTAGAGACAGTTCAACAGTTATCCCCATCCGGCACCATATAAACAAAATAAACAATAAATTCCGCGACAGAACTAATTGTATCTTTTCAGCCATGCCTAATGGAGATTTTGCATTGAGGATAAAGAAAAGCGAGATTCCGAAGCGAATTCATATGTGCGAACAGATTCGGAATATTGCTTTCATTTCCGTTTTCATAGTTGAACAGTTGCTGCCGTTCGCACTGGTTACATCCAATGGGGTTTTGTTCATTTTATATGTGCACACATATTTGCACGGAGCGGGCTATTTTGATTTCGCTTAATGAAAATTATCTCGCGTCTACGTTCCGGGCCCGGACTCTCTTTTTTGGCCGGACAGGCAGCGCAGACCGTGTGATATGCGATGAAACAGTACGAGATAGGGTATAGATAGAGAGTAACCTCTACGTATTTTGCATAATGAATACGACCTCTACAATGTAAGTCCTCTCATGCATAGCGTTGGACCGATTGTGAGACCGGAACCGATTTGTGAGAAGGTTTTTATTTACTTTTACTTCAATTTAGTCGCATATATATTCTTTCAATTTTTAATTAATGTTTATCATAAAGTATCTTTTAATCTCTAGTCTGTATGTATATCTTGAATGCAAGTTTGTAACAATTATGGTTTTTAGAATTGGGTTTTCAATTGGATTGTCTGTATTTTTAATAAGCTTTTTTTAAATTGAGGTTTTTTTATAATATAAAGAAAATTTTAATCGAAATTCATTAAAAAACATTTACAGACTGAGCAAGCCAAAGCCGAGTTTCAGAAATTAAATTTATTATATAATTTTTATATTTTTTATATAAAATCTAGAATTATTTATATAAAATCTAGAATACTTAATAAATGATAACAAACAATCTAACTTAATTAGGGATACGGAGTCACAAAAAGCATTTATTCACATTTATTTTACAATGTGATATCAGTAGAAACAATTAACCGATTAATAACTCTGCAAATTAGTAAATAACAGCTGTGTCCATTGCTTAATTCATTTATTCAATTTTTTCTTTGTTTGAAGTTACCGTAGAATCGAAAAAAAATTGTCTAGTGTTCAATCCCATAAGCTCAAACCTACGAAAGATAAAATTAATTATTGGGCATTATTGACGAAAAATTGCGAGCTGATTCAGTTGAAACGGAACTTTTTAAAAAACATAAACAACTTATAATGGGGAAAATAAAAAATGGGGAGTCAGAAAAAATAGCATGTTTATTCCTAGAAATTGAATTGTAACTTTGGCTTTTGTTGCAAATGTTTCGCTTTTGATGAATTTTGAATGCTGAAAACATGCGTGGTTAGGGTTATGGAAATGGAACAAATATGAAAAATAAAAGCAACATTTACTTTGGAACGAAAACCTTAAGTCTTTTTTATACCTAGCGATAACCATACTCTAAATTTAATAATTATTAACTATGCAGAAATAATACATATCAAATATAATAAGTTTTTTTTCAATATATTCCAAGAAGTGTGTAATTTATTTGCATTTTTTACTGATTTTTGGACAATACTTTCAAAATACGTTAAAAATTTAACTTTAAAACAACAAACTGATACTCTGAATATGACGCAAGGATAAATACAATTCGGCTATTTTGATATCAATAAGGAGATGAAATGATGAAAAATTAAATTAAATTGAAATTTCAAAAATCTAACATAGCATGATTTGCTCAATAGAATAAATCGCATAATAAATAAGTAGAATGTTTTAAAACCCAGATATTAATATTGCTGAAAATAATTGAAATTTTAAAAATATTTGATTATAATCAACCCTTGAATCGCCTCGATTTTCTAAATAAATTTAAAATCAATATATTTTATACACTTTTAGATTATATCTAATTTTTTTGTGTACTAAATCCAGAATAATTAAAAATTAATTTTTAAAAAATATGTAAATATTTATATGATTTAAATGATAAACTGTTAAAACAGTTAATATTGATAGGGGGGGGGGGGTCGCTAGAAAAAAAGTTGCATGCGGGCGCTAAGGACCCAAGGACCGGCCCTGATATATATATATATATATATATATATATATATATATATATATGTATATATATATATATCTTGATAGTTTTTTCGACGTTGAAACATATTTCAAAGTAACTAGTAGCCCATTCGTCGAAATAAAAAAGGTATAAAGTATAAAAACTTTTATTTATACGTTTCGACACAAGATGCGTGTCATCATTCAGCAACACAGGACAAAAACACTCAACAAAAATTTATTTTAAAAAAATTAAAACTTAATAACATATTAGATCTAATATGTTATTAAGTTTTAATTTTTTTTAAAATAAATTTTTTTAAAAAAAAATTTTCATTTCGACGAATGGGCTGCTAGTTACTTTGAAATATATATATATAGATATATATATATATATATATATATATATATATATACATGAGTAGATTTATATATTCAAAGTAAGAAACTTGCATATACAAAATGTATAAATTATGTTACTCTTTTTTATGATACAATAATTCAGTCTTATAGAAAATCTGACGTTTCTATTTTTAGAACATCCGTGAAGAAGATTTCATCATCTGTAGTTCGTAGATATGTTCATAAAATTGATGGGTTGCTATATACAACGTCGCCAATTCCCGTATTTCTTATTTTTACTTCTTTATATATATATGTTGTACCGATTCCTACATAATCCATCGCGATTGATCTCCTCCAATTTATTACATTGGATTTTGGATAATAAATTACTATTTTTGTACTACCAAAGTTTGTATGATTATGATGAATACAACTATGATGTATAATTAATAACTTAGTCGTAGTACCGCAAATTTATATTGTATTTCCGTGGTTTTGTGGTAAGTTCTTTGATTTTACAACGACCACCAGTGCTGGATTACCCTATAGGCCCGTGAGGCCCGGGCCTAGGGCGGCACAATTTGAGGGGCGGCAAATTTCTCCGATTTTTTTTTGTCACGGCAATTTATTTTAAGGATTGATCTTGATTTAGATAATTCTCTATGAAATAGAATGTTATTCGTTTTCTAATCAAACTTATTCAAGAGCGCCCCATTAATATGTTTAGTGATGTATCATGTTTAAAATAAAAATTATCAAATTAATAAGCTTTTTTGTGAGAAATAAAATAAAATAAAACTAGTGGGGTGTATGGCATTGTGCCTTAAGGAAAATTGCTGAAACTTCTTGTACCGTAACGAAATGTTCAAAGAATATTAAATGTTTTCAAATAGATTATTACAAATAAATACTGTAACATTGTCTAATATTTATAAGAATTATATAAACTGTTTTGCAAAGTTGAAACTATTTTAAAAAGTATATAAGTGAGCTTTAAAACTTTAGTCAGAATCAAAAATAAAATCTGAATTATTTTCGATATACAAAAAAAATGTTTTGAAAAAAAAATTGAAACAGATTTTTTTTCCAAAATCAATTATTTTGTTAAAACAAGCAATTTTGATTTTTTGAATCATTTAAATCGGACGCTGGACGCAAAGGTAGGCCCAGCGGTTTCGAAAATACAGAGCTAAATGTTAAAAAAATGGCAGTTTTTAAGAGAACTAAGCGTGCGATTTAAATGATTCAAAGAACTTTCTGCTTGTTTCACCAAAATAATTACTTTTGGAAAAAAAATTGTTTCTATTTTTTTTTTCAAAAAATATTTTTTCGTGACTATACGGGAGCACTTTTTCAATTTTGTGTAAATTAGGCAACAATTTTTTTTTTGAAATTGAATTCGAAAAAAAATGACGATTGTTAATGATCTGCAGATAAATTGATTTATGATTTACATTTTATTTGCTCAGATATAACAAAAATAAGAAAGTTGCAGTATCTGTAATAATATATTTGAAAACCGTTTAAAATTTCTCGAAGATTCCATTACGGTACGGAAAGTTCCAGCAATTTGCCTTAAGGCACGATGCCATAAGCCACTAGTTTTATTTTACAATTATATCTAACAAACGCACAAATTAATAAGACGCAAATACAAATAAAAACGTATTTAATACAAATAATACTTCACAATCAAATCAAAATATTAGCAGTAATAATTTCGACCATCTCGCCACGAAGGTTGAATTATGACTGATTGTGAAATACAATAAACTTTTCGTATTGCACCCTCTATGGTTCCGAACCCGAAACTATTCAATTGGATAACAATTTTTGAATTTTAGTATCATCTGGTAACAATTCATAGTTTTGTCCCTTTCTGACCCCAATATAAAAGGTGCGTAATAGCAACTAAAATCATTCTGTATTTGGACCTCTCGGTGAATGGACACTACAGTCAGTGGTAAGTCTTTTAAAAAATATTTATGTAATCATTTCGTGCATTCAGTTTCAAATACGTGTCATGGAACTTGTGTTTTGGTTAATTCGATTTGACTTGATTTTCTGTTGAATTATAATTATAAGAATGTAAATAAATTGAAGTAAAAATTCGTCTCTTTAATATTAAACGATTTGCGTTACATTTTCTAATCCAATATATTTGTGCTGAAGTGTCGCCTTAGTGTTTATTGTTGTGAAAATATTTAATTTTAGCCTTTGAGTTACCATAAATAATTTAATGCAATCTTTAGATTATCAAATTTAAATATAATTAAATAATATTAAATTTTAATATAAATCTTATGTTTCAAATATTTACGATTGACTACATTTGTTTTGTTTCAGATTTCATACAGTGTTCTGCGCAGTGGCGGATTGCTTTAGGGATTTATTGTGCATGATTTTTTTTTTATTCAATCACATTGACAATTTTTAATTATTTTTTATAATTTGGTTAAATTATAATTTTGAGTTATTTGCGTCCACATTTTAATTTTTTTTTTTGTTCGTGCGAGGACTTGTTCGTAATTTTAATATCGTTTAAAACGATTTCCGCGTTTAAATGTGTTCCTGTCGCCTACCCCCCACGGCAGGTACTAGTAATTCGCGTTTCGTTAATAATTTTTTTTTTCATTCGGTGTATGGGTCCTTGCGATGTTTTTCCCAGAAGCAACGCAACCCCATACACTTTAATTTATAATTATAATATTATAATATTATTTGTACAATGTTTAATTTTTTGGAATTATTTTATTAGTAGCATGGATGTAAATAACTCGTCTCAAAATCGAAAAACTTTGTTAAATAAATTACTTGTTTTTATTGTGACTGATTTTTCTACTGTAATGCAATGAACATATTTTAATTAAATAATTTAATTTTTTTGTGATTGCACAATAAGTCTCCTAAACGGAGAAATGTTGAAGACGTACTGTTTGAAGTTGACATTTATTTTAGTGCAAATGGGCCTCGGCTAAAGATACCAGGGGGTTGAGTACTACAACGAACAGAACATGTGCACCGATATGATGTACCAGAGCACTGGAATAAATACGAGTAGGCTACCACATAGTATTTATAAATCATTGTCTATTTCATTTCTTTCAAGTCGCTTCATTTCAGGGTTGCAGAATTAATTTCTCCCCGCGACGGCAAGCACCAGGACTGCTAGGAGATTGTGGTGGATTAAAAAGGTTGAAGGTACCCTTTTTGGGGTGCAATGACTGCTACTTGGTACATCTTAGCATTGCGTTTACCAATATACAGGGTTTACCTTGGCGCCCCAATCTGACTTTTAATAAAAACCGGTAATTATCTGTAGAGTGCGTAACTAACTACATGAATGAAACAGAATCTATACTTATTAACTTATTTAATGTTACCTGTTTGTGTTCGCCGTAGGTGCGAACAAATAGCAATCTTTACACTCTAACAAGAGTACCCTTGACCCTTTCAGTTCACCTCAATATGGATACCTACAGGTTTTCTCGTATTCATAAGTTAATATTAAGTAATTAGACCTTGGTTAGATATATGTATATAATATTTTTATTTTTGTTACCGGGGCCCCGTTTGTATGTTTGTCCCTATTTTTAGGGGCACTTGTGTTTTTTTTTATGTCATTTCAGATGTCTTTCCAAGAAAATTGCTTACCAAGAACTACTTCCACAACCCATAGGAGAAAATTGGTCAGACTAATTGATGTATCAAGACATTAAAATTATTGGCATACTGCTTAGTAATATGTATAAATCTTTTTTCTTTTTATTTCAGGGTTACAGAATTGATTGCTTTTCGCACCACAAAGCACAAGGACTTTCAAATAACTGCTAGGAGGATATGCATATTTAAAGGTTTTTTTCCTATTATTGTTATTGTTGATCTTCTTATTAGTTATGACCATATATTATTTTATTAATATAACCGGGGCCCCGTTTATTTGTTTGTCCCTATTTTTAGGGGCATTTCTGTTTTTTATTTTCATTTCAGATATCTTTCAAAGAAGACATTTTATTGTATGTCTATATGTTTTACCAAGATATACACGAACCACCAAGAGACCACTACCGAATTAAAGGATATGTGCAAGTGGGTACCAACAATTACTTCTGCAACCGATACGAATAAATGTAATGAAATTCTATGTTTACCTCTTTTTAGGTCTTGCACGAGATTTGGCAGAAAATATCAACTCAAAACCAACTAGCACCACTTCTACCTGAACTACCTGAACTACCGCCTACAACTGAATTGGATGATATGACATAAGCGAAAGGAAAATTAACTGTGAGATAAGACTTTCTATTATTATAGTATTATTTAGTTAATATCAGGTTAGGGGACGTTTTGACATTAAAATCTTCGGTCGTACCTTTTTTGGGGTTGTTCGCGTACTTTTATTCAGAGCTCAAAAGGGTGGCGTCATGAAAGAACCTCTCTTATATTTTTCGCGCTCTTCTTTACATTAATTAATTAATTATCATTTGTCCTTAAACTTCATAGGCTGGGAACCTATGAAGTTTTTTTTCCAAGTGTTTACATGGTGGATCTGGGGGGTACATCATGTAAATGCTCTTTTTTTATAAATTTACAATCACCGCTAAAATACTGAAGTACAGATTTTATATTGATTTTTTTCTTTACCACGAGAGGTTCCTTCATTTTTAAAAACCGAAATTTTTGGGTACATTAGGTCATTTCGCGGGGATTGTTCTTTTCGCGATATCAGTTAGGTATAATTAGTTTGTAAGTTAGTTTAAGTGGATTAGGGCTGCACAAATCGATACTTAGTAGTATTTACACTATATTCATTTCCATCTGAAATGTTAGAAACGTAAATATGAATAAAAGTATCTATTTCTGTGGCGACACCACATTAAAAAAAACGCGCCTGGCAACTTTACCCCATGGGTGGTGAGGAAAAGAGTTGCATCCTAATTAAGTACATATAATTATCAAAATTAAAATATTTAAATAATTATGTTAATTAATAAACATAAATATCTTAAAATAAAATTTTTTCAAAATAATCTTTGCTTTTTAATATGTGGTTAATGTTATTTTTAATTTTTTTTTCAGAACTTCATAAAGAATTATTAGATGCTTTCAGAAAAATTATTGTCAATAATTATTAATTTTGAATTAGTTGAATAAATACTATAAATACTACAATGCGAAGAGTTATATGATTTTGATAAAATATATTTTATCTCTTCGCATTGCAGTATGTATATAGTATTTTTTCAACCTCTAATTCAAAATCAATAACTATTATTCTTTTTAAAAGCATATAATAATTCTTTAGTATATGTGAGATATAAAACTTCAATCAGAATTGAAAATAAAATCTGAATTATTTTCGATATACACAAAAAAAAATTTTTTGAAAAAAAAATTGTTAAAATAAGTAGAAAGTTCTTTGAATCATTCAAATCGGACGCTTAGTTCTCTCAAAAACTGCCATTTTTTGCACATTTAGCTGGGTATCTCCGTAACGGCCGGACCTGCCTTTGCCAAAAGCTAATTACCACTTCTACCCATCATTACAAATTGGATGCTCCGTTCTCTCAAAAACTCGATTTCTATTTTCTGCACTCTTTGCTCCGTAACTCCCAAATTATTATTTAAAATTACTATAACTTACCCAACGCAAAGTTAAAAATTATATCTAAATAATTTAAAATAAATTGTTTAATTAAAAAAGTAAAATTTTGGGCGGCAGAAAGCTTAATCCGCCACTGACGACCACAGTACACTAGATAAATATATGAGAATAATATTTATCAGCAGTGCATTATGTAAAGTGAAGTGAAGCATCAGAATTCTGATGCAAAATTTTACTTGATACCCAAGACATCAATACAGGTGCTAAATATTTATCTCCAAACAATGTGTATAATAACAATGAAGGACTAAAAGTATTTTTCGTTTGTATTTCTATAATCATGAACAATTTTGAAAATTAATAAGTTAGGTCGATACATAGGAATGATACAAAACTTTTCCTATTGTTATTGCTCCTATATTTATAAATTCCGTATCGTATCTGCTATCGATACCAACATGGTGGTATCTTCAAAGTTGTTGGAATTTCGGATAAAATTTCTTTCGGAATGCATTATAAGGGTGATATCAATACGTGGTTTATTGCCATTTGCGGACGGTTGGTCTTTGTTCTTCGAACCAGATATGGGAGGATGCATTCCATTCACGAGCCATTAAGTAACCCATACCCGGCGATAAACGTGCGAATTTTTCCAGGCATGAACTCACAGAATTTGAGAATTAGAATTGAAACAGGAATAAAGTGCGAGTAAATATCATTCACTGCTGTAGGTATACATTTTTGGTTTCATTTGGAATTGTGTATTGTATTTGTTTATTGGCTTGGCTTATGCTTCGCAGACAATTTGGCAATACACATCTTAAAATTTGTACAAAACATAATTATTCTTATATATTCACACAGTCTTCATGAATATGATTATATATATATATATATATATATATATATATATATATATAATTATCCTAAGAATGTAAGGGTGCATTCCATTCAACTGTCACTAGAATTTGAGATATGAATTAGAAATAGGCAGTATATATAGAAAGGGTGTGAAATTATAATTCACTGAGAAATTCATTACAGCTCATTCGTCTTTGATTATAATTGGTGCAGAGCTATAATTATGTACACTTATTTTAATAAATTTTTCAATCTTTATATTATATCTGTAAGTACATATGCACTTTCTGAACATACTTATTTCATTCTTTATCATATTATATACGAATATAATAAACAAACTAAGTTAGTTTGTTTAGTTATACTAATTAGTATCATGATTATTGTAGTTTCAAAGATTCACAACGCCTGCACGATTTATTGAACAAGTTGTAACTCTGACTTAGTTTGTTTGTTATATTCCTTGGGTTATTATAAAAGCAATTATCTATGATATAATCCATTAGTAATATTCCGTGGTCCGTTTCTTACTTCTCCAGATTTTTTCTTATTAAAACTGAAACTCTTATCAAAAATATAGTGTTTCTTTAATCTATTTAGAAGCGACTTGGCAATAACTTACGTCAGATTTTCAAATTAATCATTAAAAAATAATGACATTAAAAACTAATTTGATATATATAATGATAATTAAGTATAATATAATAAAAATACTCTGATTATATTATGACTTCATTTTACCTTTCGAAATGATATTTTAATCGCATTCCATTAAAATTTCTTCATTAATAATAAACGTCTATAAAGTGTGATATTACTCAGAGCAGCTTTTATTGATTCATAGGAGTCAGAACGATGCCAGCACAGAAGTATTAATTAATTCTTACATATAATTCTTAATTGAATTCAATGCCGTCTGACAAGAAGCAGCTTGAGGCGAAATCAAATAAATTGAATAATTTATGTATTGATCTAATTAGAACGGACATCAAAGGGCAGCTTTTATGAGCGTAAATCATGTTCTATATTGTAGAAATGTGATTTTGCACTCACTTTTAGAGTTATTCATGTTCTAACAATGTAACAATAGTCGGGCATAGTGATAAATTACTCTTAGTTCTGTTCTTGATTATATTTTTAAAGTATATCGTAGAACTGTGATGACTGTAAAATGTAAAAATACCTTGATAAATCTTAATAGCATTTTGTGATGTTTCCAAACCCATATATAAGGAAAATAATCCTATTAACCTTTTCGCTACGAGAGTGTTCTTAAATTTAAAGACCAATTTTCTTTATTTCAGTTTCAGATTGGGTTGGCACTTACAAAAATTGTTAATATGCCCCAAAAGCATTTATATGTGGCATGCTTTGCTGTGGGTAAACCATCCACTTAGTTTGCGTTAGCTGCCCCACATTCGCAATCAGTTAGTTATTTTTTATACATTTTCTAGAAATATTGCATATGGCTAAACAGCGTTTGCAGCTGGTTTATGTATATGTACTATTTCAAGAAAGCTTTCTTGATTTACATATTTATTGAATACCATAAACTAATGATTCATTTGTGTAACTATTGTAATGAGTAATAAATTATATTTTACAGTATGTTCATTTAAGTAAGTTACTCCAGCACCGTATTCACTAAATAATGAGTTTTCTAAATCAATAAATTATATGAATCGATAAAATACAACATAAAATACATTTATCTAACGACATCCATTAAATAATTCATGTCACGTTGCTCGAAAATAAATTGCAAGATAAAGAACGTACAAAAGACATATATAATACTTCAGAAATATAAATATATCTATTGGCAACCAGTTGTATGCATTTCGAATCAATAAAGCAAAAACAAAGAGCTTCGACTATTTCGCAAAATATAATCTTTCTTATATCCGAATAACTTCCGCGCAATATCCGAGCAAAAAATGTAATGAAATGCGAAATGGAAACAAAGTAAACTCGGCTACGTGATTTTATTTATCTGTTTAAAATGCGCCACCGACCCGACGACTAAAACAAATAATAATCAAAGAAAACGACCAAAATAGAAAAGAGCTGAAAACTACGAGCGTTTATGGAACGGAAGATTTACGTGCGAATTATTTTGACTGCGCGAAATGAAATTGTGTCACGTTCACGGAAAAAAGGAATTTTAATCTTCAGCATGTATCGTTGCAAAAATAATTGAAAAGCGGCTGCTTGCTAACAGCTCGGAAGTAATGAATTCGGAACTTATTTTCTCCTTTTGCGGTTTCATTGTTTGCCAATACGTTTCAAAATCTTCAAGTATTAAGCTTACTTTTAATTTATAATTTGGCAATATTCGGTTTCTTAAATTTCTTGGTGCAATAATTAAAATCACAGTACATGATTTGTAAATATGATTAATATTAACTTCCCGAAGGAGAAGTTTATGTTTTCATCAAAAAATCCGATTCGCTGATTTTATGTTTTCTCGACGTTTCAAGCCATTCTGAATCGAATGAGACCAAATTTGGAAAAAGAATGTGTGTTTATGTATGTGAACAGATTTTTTGCCGTAAATCGACGTATTCTTGAAAACGGCTGGGCCGATTTCAAAAATTTAAAAGCCATTCAATGTATCTCGACGAGGACTATCGTTTATCAGTTTTGTGCGACGATCTGCCAAGCAGTTTCTTCGTAATTTGAAAAAAAGTGTTAGATTTTTCGACCACATTTAAGCTCATTCCACCGCACCGATTTTAAAAAATCAAAAACTGTTCGAAAGATATTAGTTGGTCATGGTACTGATTAGTTTTAGGTGAAAATCTAACGAGCCGTTTTCTTGTAAATAAGTGTTGAAAAAAAAATTTAAGCCGATTTTTATGGAGTTTTTTCTATCGATATATATCTTAGTCTTATGGAACTTACTGTAATATTAGGGCCTTACGACAAGTAGTTTACTTTTAAAAATTCATCAAAGTTTGAGAAAATGAGTAGTTTTTTTGACGTTAGATAAAATTAAAATTAGACGATTTACTTGGTATAACAATATAGTACTTGGTCTTAATAAACATACTAAACCATTAAAATCCTACGGAAACTGGTTCAAATATAATAATTGATGATTTTTGAAAAGTTGTTTTTTGAAAATACTCCGAGTTAACGTGTTCGTTCGTTTTCAATTATGTGTAATAAATCCACTCATAAATCAATTTATTTTTTATTGATTAAGCCGATTATTTACACATATCGGGAAGTTCATGTAATTTACCTCAAGGCTAAATACCAATACCAACTAGTTTTTTTATTGTATTTGAACAGTTATCGGAACTCAAGAGTCCTATAAGCTGTTGGGCTAATCTTACTTAATATTACGTCTATGTGATAAATTTTATTTTTACAATTTTCGTAATATGGAAATTATTTTATTGATGCAGCAATGCCGGATGAGGGCTATTTTCAGTTGGAAACATTTTGCTATCTAAGCAAAAGGGATGTCACTACTGCTTGATATCAGGCTCTTCGAAGGGGAATCAAACACTGATCCTTCGATTCAGGTCTGTTCACTTCAGCTACTTACCCACGAACAAACAAATACAAACATATTTTAAACATTTCTATATAGTAAGACTAGTTAATCTTGTTGAAATGTTTGAATAAATTTTTGGAGAAATCAATGAATAACTTCAAGTAAAAAAGAAACGGTAACTTTATTTAATATCCTACACCGATTTTTTTCATTAAAATTTATGTATATAATATAATTAAAACATTAAAAGTACTAATAATAAAAACTAAGAGATAAAACTACTTTTGCGGGTAAATGTAAATGAATAAATGTTAGCAAGAAGAATGATAAGAAAAAAAAAACATTAATTTGTTACTAGGCATTATTTATATATAGATATTATTTGTACATAAGATGTAGTAAATTTCCTAACATGTTTTATTTTGTTTCCAATACCATAATGTACATCTAAAGTATAATCTGTAGAATAACTATAAATCAGAGTGGAAAAAGTTAATCCAAAGTTAGTGCTATTTAAGTGACGGTTTAATGTCACTACAGTTGAACTTAATACAGACTTACTCTGGAAAATTTACAGCGCAATAGAATTTTATACAAACACTTGAAATGTAATCCGATGTACGAGATATTTATGAGTAGGTAAGTATGATTCATATGAAAACAAAATATAACATCATTGTTCTATATAGTTTTAATATGCTAAATTTAAATATATTTTTAATTTACATTTGCATACATTGTTTTAATAAGAGATTATCTGCTAGAGTACCAAGATAAACAAAATTTGAACTAACTTGTAAGTACCATGTTGCACAAACTTTCGGATATAAATTACGGACAAAATTTCAGATACGCGCATACATGTACATACTCTGATTTTCAATTTTGGTCTCAAAATATTTAAAATGACTTGAAACTTACAATGAAAACCAAATTAGCAAGGTGATTTTCTGGAGAAAACATAAACTTCGCCTACGTGCAAATAACTAAGTGAGGGAATAATTAAAGTGAGAAAGCAAAGCATTTTTAAAACAAGAAAAGAAATAATCAATTTTCACTAAATATTCTGGTATATATGTTTATAATTCGCTTCTCTGGTATGAAGATATTTCTTTAAAGTTACTGGCTGGGTTAAAGAAATCCATGTTTGCTTTTTCATTACGTTGATGTTGATTGTTGTCATTTTTTTCAAGATTAGGAAGTTCTTAGAACTTTGTACTAAATTGCAAAACTGATCATAGTTTATGAAATATCGAATATATATATATATTATTGAAAATTATTAATTTGTCTAGAATAATTCATATAAATTTATTTTTATCCCAACTCTGAGCGATTTTATTGCAAGTTTTCAGTGTAAGTATAGTTAAATTTTGCGATGACATTCGCATAATATTCCTACATATGTCTCAAGCATATATAATAGATGTAGCGATGTTAAAGAAGCAATGGTACTGTATTTTTATCGTGGTAAATACCATGATAGCCTTAAGCGAATATCATTAAATTTCAAACGTGCAAAGAAGAAACTCTCTTAAAAGATGAACTATCAGTTTTTATTTCTTGCGTTGCTTACAATAAAAGAATTTCCCAGTATATGCTAGTTTGTATTAGTACAGAAAATTCATATTAAATAAATAAGCATATTGAAAAATGAATGTTGTTTATTAAATCGCTATACCTAATAAGTGTGTCTTTGATAAGATCGCAATCTATGCAAGAATTTCTTTGTGCATGTTTATATTATATAATAAGTTCTATGATAATAGTTCATTATATCATATTTTTTGCAATAAAGTTTAATTTGCATCATTATTCTTTATGCAAGGTATTGAAGGTGTACTCAGTTTTCTAGCTTGAATTTTGTATATTATTATTTATTATATGCATAAAGCCTTATATCAAAGCCTCGCAGAATTATTTTTATTCTACAGTTAGCTTTGTTTCATTTTATATTTAACTAAATATATAGTACTAAAATTGACATAAGAATTTTTCATGCAGGTTTCGTTGTAAATAAATATTTATGAAATTCTTCATATTTTATTATAATATATTGATAAGAAATTAATTATTTAAGAAGCATGTATAGCATTTATTATTATTTTTGATATATTATATCTTTTAATAATGTACAAGGTATAATATTTTTTACAATTCAGTTTTACGTAATTTAGCGTGCAAATAAAATTTCTGTCGAATCGGCAGAGATCGGCTTCCAAATAAGGTAATATTTTTCGACCTATTCACCTTCGACCGCAATCGTTAATTATCGGTTCATGTCGTGGCAAATTTAGCACGAAATTGCTACGAGTGGTAGTTTTATCCCAAAATTCGTGCAGTGAAGGTGTCCTAGTGTATTGATGATTGCTTGCATATTAAGATAGATACCGAAATAATTGATAAACTATATGAATATATATTGTGTGTGTATGTTTAATTTCGCTAATTACATAATAACTTGTTATATAAATGTTTCTGTTCGAATTAAATTGCAAGTTTGCCTGCATTAATTTACTTCATGGCATCGCTTCCAAAATGGAGATCGCGACATGAGCGTTACACCCGGCAACCTCTTGTCCAAGTAAGTGCTAAACTTTAGTTCATTCTTTTATTTGAAATAACCCATATAAGATAATGAAACTTAGCTTATTGTTCTTCGCATTAATTATGATTTCATTTATAAATTAATTAATTAATTATTCGGAATTAATCGGATGCCGAATTTAAGGTAATATTTTTTCACCCTATCCAACTTCGATCATAATCGTTAAATATCGGTCTAGGTCGTGTTAAATTTGCCACATCATTGCTGCAAGCGGCACGGTTATGCTAAAATTCGTGCAGGTGTATTAGTGATTGCTATCGTAATAAGAAAGATACTAAAAAATGTATAAACTATATAAATATATCAATTATGTTCATGTGCATTATAAGTAAATACATTTTATAACTTCCTTCAATTTAGATTTATGTGATTGTGTCCATTTATTTCAGATTTATGTGTAAAATGAATTAATCGGATGCCGAATTTAAGGTAATATTTGTTCACCCTATCCAACTTCGATCATAATCGTTAAATATCGGTCTAGGTCGTGTTAAATTTGCCACATCATTGCTACAAGCGGTAGTTTTATGCAAAAAATTGTGCAATAAAGGTGTTTTATGTTTAGTAATTGCTATCGTAATAAGAAAGATACTCAAAAAATGTAAAAACTATATAAATATACCATTTGTGTTCATGTGCATTATAAGTAGATACATTTTATAACTTCCTTTATTTTAGATTTATGTGATTGTGTTCCTTCATATTAGATTTATGTGTGAAATGAATTAATCGGATGCCGAATTTAAGGTAATATTTTTTCACCCTATCCAACTTCGATCATAATCGTTAAATATCGGTGTAGGTCGTGTTAAATTTGCCACATTATTGCTACAAACGGCAGTTTCATGAAAAAATCGTGCAATAAAGGTGTTTTTATGTATTAGTAATTGCTATCGTAATAAGAAAGATACTCAAAAGTGTATATACTATATAAATATATCAATTGTGTTCATGAGAATTATAAGTAAATACATTTTATAACTTCCTTCATTTTAGATTTATGTGATTGTGTTCCTTTGTTTTAGATTTATGTGTAAAATGAAATAATCGGATGCCGAATTTAAGGTAATATTTTTCACCCTATCCAACATCGATCATAATCGTTAAATATCGGTCTAGGTCGTGTTAAATTTGTCACATTATTGCTACAAGCGGCAGTTTTATGCAAAATTTTGTGCAGTAAAGGTATTTTTATGTATTAGTAATTGCTATCGTAATCAGAAAGATACTTGAAAATTTCATAAACTATATAAATATATCATTTGTGTTCACGTGCATTATAGGTAAATACATTTTATAATTCCCTTCTTTCTAGATTTATGTGATTGTGTCCCTTTGTTTTAGATTTATGTGTAAAATGAATTAATCGGATGCCGAATTTAAGGTAATATTTTTTCACCCTATCCAACTTCGATCATAATCGTTAAATATCGGTCTGTTTTAAATTTGCACAAAAATCGTGCAATAAAAGTGTTTTATGTTTAGTAATTGCTATCGTAATAAGAAAGATACTCAAAAAATGTAAAAACTATATAAATATATCATTTGTGTTCATGTGCATTATAAGTAGATACATTTTATAAATTCCTTCATTTTAGATTTATGTGTAAAATGAATTAATCGGATGCCGAATTTAAGGTAATATTTGTTCACCCTATCCAACTTCGATCATAATCGTTAAATATCGGTCTAGGTCGTGTTAAATTTGTCACATTATTGCTACAAGCGGCTGTTTTATGCAAAATTTCGTGCAATAAAGGTGTTTTATGTTTAGTAATTACTATCGTAATAAGAAAGATACTCAAAAATTTCATAAACTATATAAATATATCATTTGTGTAATATATCATTATAGGTAAATACATTTTATAACTTTTTTATTTTAGATTTTTGTGATTGTATTCGACTGCTAGTTTTTCTGCGTTTATACTTTGCTTGGGCATGGACATAGTGACTTCAGCATAGAGAGCGTAACATTGGAATGTTTTGGTCAAGTAAGTGCTAAATTTTATTTCATCTTAATATTTAAAATAATCAATGTGAAACAGTTAGGCCATATGACTGTTCTCGACATCGAATATTGTTCCATTTATAGTATAAGGGCCTTTCACATCAATCAATATTAAATTTATGATAAATTCAAGATTGAACAAGAACAATTAACTCAAGTATAACACATATATACCATATATATACACACAGGGCTTCCCAAACCTTGATGTCAAGCCAAAACAGGGTGATAGTATTGACTCTAAATATCCTGAAAAAATTTAGAAAAGAAATATTTCAAGTTGTTTGGAAATTATGAGCTTTCACGTGCAAGCTAGAGCTTTGGTGAAACTATGGCTATTGTTTGGTTAATGTGATTAACTTCTATTCATTTTGTTGATTTAAACTTTGAAACCGAAAATAACAACCTAAAAATGACATGAATTTTTGCTGTACATTTTACTCACAATCGGTTTCAGTCTTTTTATATAGCACATTGAAGCTTGTGCATACAAAAAATATTTGAAGAGATGAGGAGTAGAATATACTACCAAAAACCATGCCATATATATATATATATATATATATATATATATATATATATATGTATATATATATATACTAGCTGACCCGGCAAACGTTGTTTTGCTAAGTAAGGTATATTCTAAACAATTTCTAGAAAATCAAAAACATTAATACTTTAAGTGTATAGGAATGTGTTGTTTGAATGCTATATACAATGAGGTATTATAAAAACAAAAAACCCCATTAGTTTGTCTATATTTTGTCAATACAATCAAACTGGAAGTTTTATACACTCTCTATAGAAAACATGGTATAATCCAATCCAACTCTTGGTCTTTCGAGTTATTGATTACGTTTCAAGTTTTTCAGATCCTTTTTGGATGCTGTATTTTGTGTATAATTGTAAATAATACTACTGAGCTTATACAAAATTTACAAATTTCTGCGAAGAGAGATAGAAAATGAATTAAGTATTTCTTCTTCGGCCTCCTTTTTGAAAAGTTTCAAGTAACATTCGATAAATTAAAGTAAATTTAATAAAAAGTATATATGTAGAGCAGGGCAAGGCCCAAAGGTCCAATTTGTCTTTGAGCAAATATAAATTATATTATGAAAATCAAACTAATTATATCACAACAAATGACACATTTCAAACGAACAATTATCTGACTACCAGCTACTTTATCATTGTAAAAATGTGCTTTTTTTGCTGTCTTTCAAAAATTTGTTATCTAGACCTTTTTACCCTACAGTCGGACTTAGAACGGCCAGATGGCAAACAGGTTTAATGTCTTATTTTAATTTTAAAGGAATTTTTCAAAATAATTACTTTTTTAACTAATGATAAAAAACTACCAACAAAAAAATACTTTTACTATAGATTTTCAAAGATTACCATTTATCGCCCAATAGCGAAGTCATAAGAATCAAAGTTATAGCTTGTTATATATCTTTTTCCCTTTGGGAAATTATAACTGGGAATAAGTTATTCGATAAAATGTCTCTTTGATCGATACCAAGTTTAGGTTTTGATTTTGAATCACGTAAATAAAAAAAATATTCTAGAAAATGTTTTATAATGAGTATATAATTATACAAATGAGTTCTTTCAGAGCATCGTGTTTGAGAACAATATGATTTGTCAACCATACTGAGTTTTATAGTTCACTTCACTGTTTATACGAATGGGCAATGGTACTATCTAAATGGATAGCTTATAATTAATTAATTTTGAATTAGAATGAAAACGGTAATATATATATATATATATATATATATATATGTATATATTTTGTATGATTCTGAACTTGATGTTGACATATGTATTAACAAAGTCTAATAATCGGGCATAACATCAATAAGAAACATGAATTTCTTTCAAAAATTTATTTCAAATCCATACGTTTCGGCTATAATCCTAGCCTTCATTCAGTGGAAAAATTAGTAGATCTTAGTGTTAAATTGGAAAATTTTAATAATCCATGGTATTAGGATATGGTAATGCACTACACTATGTATTATAAACATTAACTTGAAATTACACAATATTTTCACAAAATACTGATTTGAAAAAATCACAAATGGATAGTGTGTTATTCGTAGACTGGTTGAAGATGTAATTCATGTTTTTTATTGATGTTATGCCCGATTATTAGACTTTGTTAATATTATATATATATATATATATATATATATATATATATATATATATATATGGTATATTGATATATATTAAACAAATTTATTTGGTTCTCACATTTACGATATCATAACATTAAACGGCTATTTTTAGATTCTATTGTGTATTTGCTGCTTATTGGGCGAAATACTTCAATTACAATTTATTCATATACAATGAACATTCTCCTTGTTGGGCTCTTTTTATTCATATACAAGTGGTTGTTGCTAACAAATTTCCTTTCGTTTTATTTATATTACTACATAATAATTTATCAAACAATCCTCGGCTGTAACTCATCTACACCACTGCCAATATATCCGCTACACAGATTTACAACTTCGATCCAAATCGATATCTACAGGATGTCGTATCAATCGCAGAGCGTGAAAATAGTTTCATATTTATGTATTTCGTGTCATGCAGTTTCTGGTAGTAAATATTCTGAGGGTTTCCTTAAGTGACAGTTCCTTATCCCAAAGCGTTGACAGTTAAGATGACTGCGTGAGTTCTGTGACATTTCGCATGTTCGTATAACCTGGAGGCATTTAACTTGTACGAGAAAGACGAGGTTTGGTGTGAGATGATGTTGCTCTATGACGTGCGGTTTGTGACAGTTCCCTCTTAGAGGGAAAAGAAAATAAAGTAATAGAAAGAATTATAAATATGAAACTGCTAGGATAAAAATGTTTCTTTTGCAATGTCAATCTCAGGAATATAGACGATGCTTTAATGTTTTATCGAAGTTTTTATTACGTTTGTGATATCTTTAATCAATTGATACATTCAGGAATTTATTATATATATATATATATATATATATAAGGGTGGTCCTTAATATAGACAATTTTGAATTTCCTTGCTCCCAAGGGCTCAAATAGTTCCAAATTGTTAAAAAATAATTCTCTGAAAGTTTTAGCTCTTAATATTACCTTTTAGATAGTGCGCAATTCAATAAAACTTTATAATGGAAATAGTATGAAAACACTTTTAAAAATGAATTAAAAGTGAAAATTCGTGTGATTTTTTATTGAAAGTTCGACGCTATGCAAAATTTTTGAAAATTTTTATGCTATTTCCATACAAAACTTTGATTGTATTGCGCTCTATCTAAAAGACAATATTAAAAGAGCTAAAACTTTCAGAGAATTGTTTTTTATCAATTTGGGACCATTTGAGCCCTTGGGAACAAGGAAATTCGAAAACGTCCATATTAAGGACCGTCCTATATATATATATATACAATAGAATAAATATATATATATATATATATATATATTTCTATTCTATTGTATCTATTGTATATAATATTATTTTGAATTACATTCTGTCGGTTATGAAGATATTCAACAATTGGTTTTATTAGTTTTAACTATTAGAAGGCAAAGCAGTAGTTTTCATTCGTGTTTCGGTATTTTTAAAATATTTGACTAGTATTTTTTGGATTTTGTTTAATTTTGCATAAAACAAAATTTTCATCACTTTCATCATAGCAATAGTAACAATAAACAACAACAAAAATATGAGAAAAAATATAAGTGAATTGTGTAAAACGGACAACTGTTAATAGTTGTTAAAGTGAAAATTAAGAAATAATTATGTAGCTGCAAATCTGAATATAGTTGTCTTACACAATACAATTTTAGTTGTATATTATTTTTAATACACTCATTTATAACAAGAGGTTTTAATAACTTTTCATTTTCGAGGATTTTAACAAAGTTTGGTTAGTGACCTTCTTATTGAATAATGTAATCACTATTTTGGTAGAATCCAATTTAAAGATGCTTGTTAATTATTTTATTAAAATTTGTTATAAAGTCTTCTCCGTGTTTTTTTTTCAAGCAGAAGGGTAATACCAATTTAATATAATCTGATGTTAAGAGGTAGTGTAAAAGATTTTCACTTGAAAATAAAAATGGAAAGACATTTCCAAATAAGTAATAATATTTCCTCTCTGGACATGCGCTACCAAACTACAATTTATCATCACTATTCAAATCATTCAATGTATCAAACAGATAGGTCAACTGCTGGTTTGGGATCTCGAAAGCCACCTAGTTAAGAAGTCATAATAGAAGTTTAACAACTAATGGGACTTTTATAACTTGATTGCTTTTCAAATGAACGAATAATACATTTGATTGATGGATTTCATATGTCCGCATCGAAACAGTGTATAGTTTATACTGCTCCCTCAAAAGTTTCGTTTATAATTTTATTATCGTCCTTTTAGCATGAAAGCGGTTGAATTTACATTTGGAGTGAAACTATCGAGTGATGACTAACGACTTTAGCCTTTGTGATTCACGGTAATTAAAACTCTCAACTATGTCTTTCGGTAATTAAAATTGTACAAGCAATTCTGTGCATAATGAAACACATCATGCGACTAAACATTGCAGCGTTCGCGCGAATTAGACTGTTGTCTGTGCGTTGTGTATAACTTGGCTCATTACCAGAAGAGACGCATACAAACGGTATGCAAATTTATGACCTGAATTACAACTTACACCGCCGGCGACGGTGACTTTGCACTGTACTGTACGCCCTTTTGCAAATATTGTGTACATAAATATATTATAATATTCAAGCACGCCTGGATGAATTTATAGTTCCTATGCTAGAAACACCGGATAAATGCGTTGTGTTAGAGTTTGTCTTTTCTGACTTTGAGTTATGACGCGATATTGTTTAATGAGGGTTCCAAACTACGAGATTAGAATTTACTACGTTTTATAGTATGGTGGTTAGTTAACGTTTTAATATAATAAGTAATACAGGTTGGATTTATTAAATAGTTTCGTAAGGGTGAGATTTTGAATTGAACATAATGAAAATATTGTATAATAAATACAAATTATGTTTTTCCTTTCTTATACATTGTTAATAATCTTTGCTTATTATGTTCATTAACAGATCGCGGAATATGTGAATTTTAAAAATTGATTTAAATTGGTCATAGATATGGTACTCAAAATAACTTATAGTAGTACAATATCAGTGTCAGTATAGTTCTTATACACATTATATGTAGTAAAGCTTTCCTGTGGTTAATGTTTTTAATAGTTTTCTAATTATTGTTGATTTATATATATAAATATATATATATATATATATATATATATATATATATATATATGTGTGTGTCTGTGGCGCGATGCTTTCCATTGTCAAGTCATGTGACAACTTCAGTAGAACTTTCCCTGGTGTAATTTTCATAACTTCATTTTATTAAAAGGTTATCAAAATCTATCAAAAGCAACCCCAGAAGAATGTCGTAAAGGTATATTGCAGCAAATGATTTCGACTTGCCTTAAGTTATGACGAAATGAACGATAGAAGTTATGTACCGTGACTTGAAACTCGACTAAAGTTGGAAGTTTAACCGTTAGCACCATTTACGTCGGCATGACATAGAATACTTTGCATGAAGTATTTGATATATTGAATAAGTTGTCCAAATGATTCGGTACAATATATATGTCAGAATAATTAATTATAATTAATCGTGTACAATTTGTTTCACGCCGTCGGTTCATATAAACTGATTAATTGTAATGCGAAATTTGATGCTGCTGATAGTTGAGTTGAAAATAATTAGCGGTATTTATTTCGAAGCTGGATTTCCGAGTACAATTAATGACTATAATTTATTGTGTGCTATATTATGCGAAAATCAGATATTTCATGCATTTGCGTTAATTATTTTGTTTTTATTATCTTTTTAATTAGCACGGTGAAAATTTGTTGGTCATATATTTTATGCATTTTGTGGTACTGCATATTTTGAAAACAAGTCCATTTTTAACAAATTATAAAGTAAAATATTGATTTCTAAGAACTAAACAGTTGACAAAAATTGATATAGGAATTGACATTAGAATCATAGTACCTGCTTGTTACGACTTGGAAACAACTCAGAGATATTGATTATTATGTCAAATATGTTAGAAATTTCTAACTTGAAGAGGAATAGTTCATAAAATTTTGTTGAATGGATCTTAAAGATCAAATGTTTTTGGAAAGATTATAATAAGTATATGATAAAAGGTTGAAATATCTACGTCCTATTAATAAGTATAAAGATCCATAAATAGATCAAATAACCAGAATAACCGGTTATTAATAATAATATTTACCATTAATGAAGATACATTACATCGACATCAATAAGATGAATTCAGTTTCATTTTCATCCTTCAATTTATTCATACAGCAACGATAATTGGCTTCTGTAATTTAGAAGCTTTAATACATATGTACAGCCACATAAGTCTGCTTAACTCCTTGTAGTATACGCAGATAATTAAACTTGAACGTTCAAAGCTGACAACTGTACATAACACATCAGAGCGCAGTACGACATCATTTTGTGGCGAATTAGTCTCACAATCGGCGCTGGCAACAGTATCAACTTGATACTATCAACACACCGACTGACTGCGGTGTTATGAACCCCAATGATACCGCGAAGGGAATGACAAGTGAATTATACAAATAAATTTTATGTTATTTTCACACCGCGTGTTCTATGACATGACTTTTTCTTATCCTCAATCGTAAAACGTTACCTATTAACGAAGAGGAAGGCATTGATTTTTTTAATGTGGTGTTCTTATATCGCGGACCTGCCTTTGGATAGAATATCAATAATACTACTCATTTTGATTTCACTAATTTATACTAATTTTAATTACATATAAGAAGGTCGAAGAGTAAAAAATGAATATTATTACTACGGGCGAAGGAGAGGTCAATAACAAATCTGGTGCACTCATAGCTTGGTATTTTCGTAGGGCAGAATACTAGTAATACCATTCCTTTGATTTTTGTCAAACAAACCTATATATATATATATATATATATATATATATATACATGCCTCGGTACTTGCAAAGTACAGAAGTCGTGGCAGAAATTACATAATTCTACTTACATTTTTGTTCAATAAAACTATCATTTTTCTGTTTACATCATACAAAAAATTATAAAAAATGCATAGTGTTGTCAAGTTAGTTGTATAAATGTTAGTGCCAATCTCTAGTGCTGTGTATACCTCTCTATATGTAACCAACCAACATAATATCCACTGATGATGACATTAAATTGAATGTCGAAACGTTTGGAAATAAAGATTATTTTATAAATCTTTGGCTTTTCTTTGTTTGATGTATCGCCCTCAAGAACTCACACTCATATATATATATATATATATATATATATATATAAATATATATATATATATATATATATATATATATATATATACGTATACATAAGAAGTTCTAAAAATAAACTCTAAATAAGGAAGAACTTACAGTGTGAGTTGCGGTTCCTAAGATATCGGATGCGAAATATAAGTTTATTTTACAAAATGCTCTAACTAGATTTTACTATTGTTAACATAAGCATACATTATACATACGTATAAAACTAAAAACTAAATAAATACAAAAGAATAAATACAATGAAATATTATAAATATAAATGTATGAAATTACATTGAAAAAAGTGCTTGCTTTTTATCGAAAACTATTTTTAAACAGTAGAAAATATCATTTATATAGCTTACATCTTAATTTTGATTATTTAGGCATAATATTTCCATATTTTGGGATATTGTAACTTCCTTAAGGTAAAATGCTACTTGCAATCATTTATTTTGCGCAGCCATTGCCTCAAATTATTTTGAACAACTTAATTTTTCAAAATATATTTTTATCTTTAAAATATCAATTTAATTGATAAATAGACACTGTCTAAACGAATGACAAATATACTTGCTAATACAAAAACTATGTCAATTTTTCATGACGTGTATATTCGTCAATCATAGTTAAATTAGGTTAAACTTAAGAAGATCTAGAAGTAAAAATTAACTATTAACAGGGATCAATTAAAAGTGGTGTTCTCTTAGCATGGATTTTTCTTTGAGAACCATTATTGAGGAAGAGAAGAGGATTAATTGAAATGTGGTGCATTGAACTTATGTACAAACTGCTATTTGTTTTATAATATCAATTTGAAGTTCTGGATTTTGACCTCTTTGTGTCAAATTGAAATAAGTATTCATTGAACTGTGACCATATATTTGCACAAAACGGCCCACAAAAACTACAAAGTGATAGTCATCAAGACGTCTCGAGAAACTTTTAAGGTCTGCTCTTGTTCCAAGCAGTGCTGAAAAGTTTCAAAAAGGGTTTTCTATGAACAAACGTAGGCCAGGCATCCCGTCTCGCAACTTCTTGTATGACAACGTAGACGATCGAGATGGTCGGGAGGTACCTATGTACAATTTGCGGATATACATTTCAGGCACGTGCCCCTGTTTCTGACAATGCGAACGTCGGGCGTGCGGAATGCGAATTCGTCGATGACTCCGAGGGGAGTTGGATAGGCGACGAACGCTCCGAAGGCTACGCCGGCACACCTCACGATGGCTAGATGAAGCAATAGAGAACATTTTACTCAAACCGATTGATTATTATGATAGATTTAAAATAGGACTCGAATTGATCTGTATGCTTTGAATGTTTTCGTACCTATATTATTAGATGCTTTTGTATTTTTTTTTGCTCATATCAATTTTGTAAATAAGACATTAAAGTCTTGATTAACAAAAATAAATTGTAACAAAAAAAAATATTATTAGATGCACAATAAAATAACTATGCCTGATAACAAAAAATTGTTGCTCTTCGTGACTGTGAAAAAAGGTGACGATAGTCACTGTATTCGAATATTAACAATTTTATATCATCCATATATTTTTCAAGTTATATTCAACAATGTTGCAAAAGTTTATTCTTTGGCAAACATTATACACATTATAAAATAATAACAAATATCAACTTTTGTGTTCACAATTAATATTTTAAGTTTTTTAACTTCCCGAAGGAGAAGTTTGTTTTCATAAAAAAATCCGAATTGCTAATTTTATGTTTTCTCGACGTTTCAAACCATTCTGAATCAAATGAGACCAAATTTGGAAAAAGTATGTGTGTGTGTGTGCATGTATGTGAACAGATTTTTTGCCGTAAATTGACGTTTTCTCGAAAACGGCTGGATCGATTTCAAAAATTTAAAAGCCACTCGATGTATCTCGATGAGGACTATTGTTTGTGCGACGATCGGCCAAGCCGTTTCTTTATAAATCGCAGAAAAGTGAAAAATTTTTCGTCCACGTTTTAGCCCGCAGTTCCGAATCGATTTTGATAATTCAAAATCGTTCGATAGATATTGGTTGGGAATCGTGCTGATTAGTTTTTGGTAGAGATCTGCCGGGCCGTTTTCTTGTAATAGTTTAAAAAAAAAAATTCGACGATTTTTATCATTATTTTTTGACGGTAGATACCATAGTCTTTTAGATCATACTTAAATATTACGGCCACATATTACAACTGGTTTAGCTTTAAAAATTCGTCAAAGTTTGCAAAAATTAGAATGGTCTTTTTGGCATTTGTCAAAATTAGAACTTTCATCGACGTTTGCTCAAAAACGCCTGAACCGATTTCAGATATTTAAAAAGCATTTGATGTATCTCAGTGAGCACTATAGTTTGTCAATTCTGTGCGACGATCGGCCAAACCGTTTCTTTGTAATTTGGTAAAGAGTGTTAAATTTTTCGTCCACATTTAAGCTCATTCTACCAAATCTATTTTAGAAAATCAAAAACCGTTCGAAGGATATTTGTTGGGAATGATACTGATTAGTTTTGGGTGTAAATATACCGAGCCGTTTTCTTGTAATTAACTGTTGAAAAAAATAGGCCAATTTTTATGGAACTTGTTTCATATATCATGGTCTTATAAAACTTACTGAATTATTACGGCCTTACGACAAGTAGTTTAATTTTAAAAATTCATCAAAGTTTGAAAAAATGAGTAGTTTTTTGACGTTTGTTAACAATAAAATTAGATGATTTAGTTGGTATAACGATAGTGTACTTGGTCTTGAACATAGTAAACCATTAGAGTCCTACGGAAACTGGTTCAATTATAATTATTGATTAATTAAAATTATTGATTTTGAAAATTTGCTTTTAGAAAATACTCCGAGTTAGCGTGTTCGTTCGTTCGTTTTCAATTATGTGTGATAAATCCACTCGGAATACTTATAATCACTCATAAATTAATATATTTTTTATTGATTAAGTCGATTATTTACACATGTCGGGATGTTCATGTAACTTGCCTCAAGGCTAATACCAAACCAACTAGTTTATATTAAATTGAATATTAGGAAGATTTGAGTGAATAGGTATTTCCAATATATAAGCACAACATGAAATATGTGAACAGCCGCAAAATTAGTGTAATAATATTTGTCGGTTCGTTTTATAACATAGTTTTAGCAAAATATCATAATACCTTTAATTTTTTAATTTATATTCCGTGCACCTTGATTGATATATTTTTACATTCGAAGATTTTTTCAAATTAAATGTTTATTAAATTAGTCTAAAAATTAAATCAGCTCCTATTGTAGATGCATAAAAGTCGTACCAAACCATACATGATTGTGCACAACAATCATTTTTCTTCTATCAGCCCTAAATCCAACTAAATCTTCCAACTCGTATTACCTCCACATCAGAGGCACGAGGTGCTCGTAAAGCGGGGGTCTGAAAGACCCAGCAGGAGGCGGGCGGTGAGCTCATCGGTAACGGAATCCGCGAAATTTAATTACATCGGATTGTGTATGTGCTTTCGGATGTTCCAGTGTCTATGTCTGTCAGCCTGTCTATCGATTGTGCACCAATATCGGCTTGATTAGAGGAGAGAGTTACGCGTGATGGATTTCATTGGGTTCGAAAAAAATATATAGGCACCGAAGATTTACGCATTGTTCTGTAACAGGGGGATATAGACACATGATTGTGTACTGATTAAATGAAATATTAAGAATATTCGCGTGGAAAACGGGTTTGAATATATTAAATAGCGTGAATTTGGTAGAAGTTGAATGCACCTTTCTTATGCACAGTTCAATATTATTACTTTAATTTATTATTATTTTATTCACTTAATAATTATTATTAGTAATTTAATACGATTTGTCATGTCTATCTATTTATACACTTATATATGAATAAGTTCTTTTCAGGGGGTACAGTCGAGTTCCCTATTATAATAAAAATTAATCAAATTTAGTCTATTCTAAAAATATTTTTTCTTGAAGAATTGTGGAACGATACAATGAATCAATAAATTAAAAGCATAGGCATAATCTATAAAGTTAATATTAAATTTTTTGAACTTTTACATATAAATTTCATGTCATTATCAGTGTATCTACAAATTAAAATTGAGACAAAAAACTATAGAAAAATATTATTTTAAAAACTATACTGAAAAAGCTCTCAAAAAGAAAAAAACGTTATATGGCGAAACGTTTGGAAAATCAAACATTACACATCTTTGTCTTTTAATTGATGTTTGCCCTTAAAAAAACTTTGCGTCTCATTATTAAAATCAGCTACTCCAACACACTTAAATTAGCATATTATATACAATAACAATATTTTTCAGTGTTGGATTATGATTATTGAACCATTGATAATTATTTTTCTGCTTTCCACATTACTTATCAAATATAATTAATAATGCAACAACATCATACACAATTAAATGAAATATATGATAAAGTTACTCATACATATTATATCAATTATACCGTATTGCATTTTTTTTAACTCTATTTTTGCAAATATTTACTTTAATTGTATGTATTTACACGTAACTACTTATTTGTTTAACTAATTTATTAAATCGTACTCGATTTACATATTCTTAAAGTATGGTATATATATATATATATATATATATATATATATATATCTGGTATTTTATTATTTAATAGCCGATGCGTCGTAATAAAATATATTTATTTAAAATTGTAAACTCTTGATGAAAACAGAACGTGTCTAATCATTTAGCTTAAAATTCTATAAGAGTAATTACTTTATTTTATAACACAAATTAATCACATTTTTTTTCAACATATGTCTTTATCCAAAGATAATTTCTGCACCAATCATCCGATATTTCTTTATGAATAAAAAATATTGGTTTTGAATTATTTTCAGATTTTAGGACAAATTTGATTATTTTTTGTTATTATAATAGGATACTTGATTTTGTATATATCAACCCTGAATGATGATATATATTTTGTTTTCGAAACTGTATCATTTTTAAATTGCTATTCCTGCTACTAATAACATTGGATAATAGGTTTCAACATTGAGCAAAAATACTATGAGTTATATATATATATATATATATATATATATATATATCTCTAGATATGCAGAACATACGCTAAGCCGCAAAACGCCTATTCTAAACTTAAGCGGACTTAATCCGACCGTGAAGGAATTACGCCAGGACGAGGCGCCAGGAGCCCACGTCTAAACTGTATTATCCGCCGGTAACCGCATTCTAAATTGTGTAATACGTTTTATATTGTTCATTATCGTCGAATGCGATTCGAGTAATTTGCCATTACGCGACTTCCTGATTGTAATTTTAAAGATATTAGTGCTGCAACGTTTTGCTGATTCAGAACACAGTAAAATTTCCTATAACAATTTGCTTAATTTGAAATGCAATACGTAACCGTACTAATGCTAAAAGGTCTTATTTGACTTGAATTAGTTCACGTTTTTGGATGTAAAGCTATTATATCAGCGTTATTATTATTACTATATTAAAAGCGTTTGGGCGAAGCGTCAGCATAATTTTAATTAGCTTTTATTATAGGTATGACGTCAACATCTAAATTAAGCTTCACCGAAAATAGAACCATTAATAATAAATAAATGTTTCATTTAGAAAGAACAAATAAAAAAATATTTTAGTATAAACTGTGCTCTAATAATGATTGGAATTAGTATACATGCAAAGATCCATATGAGATTAGATAAATATGTTATAGTAGCATAGAAATTAGAGTTCTAGATTTTGAAATGAGTGTTAACTATAATTTTTATAATATCTACAGTTGTTATTAAGAATTTAATCATAAACTATTCAGAAAAAGACAGCTATTGAGTATTCAGCAGAGAAGACAACTGTTGTTTCGGAATGACAACTCATATTGAGTAATTGAGTATTAATAAGTGATTAATATTGGCAAATTATCAAATTGTGATAGTAGTTAGCATTAATAATGAATTAGCATGAAAGTCGTAAGGTATATATTTAAATTTATTTCATTATATCCGCCATTCGAAAATACATAACTTCTAAGATCAATATTCAATAATATCATGAATTCAAAAAGAGTCATAACTGAATTTCTCATCATTTCCCGGCAATCGCAATCAGTGTGTCGCAAAAATCAATTTTAGTTCTAGATATGAATAAATTCATAAGGAATCTGTGCACCGTATACAGATTCAAAGGCGCAAGATTTAATTCTGATAGCAAGGCGAAGACAAACGCTCCGTGCATTATTGCATCTTATGCAATTCGGTTTCAGCATTGCTATTGCTATTACGCAAATGCAATTAGAGAATTTGATATATGGAACTAGATGTGAACTATTAATATAACATATTCAATTGCACCGGAGTGCATACCCGAAAATTGGTCATTTAGATGTACCACGTAAGATAGATACACAGGTTGGCTTTAATTAAAATTTGATTGCCTCAATTTGCAATATAATTTTGAATACTAGAATGTGATTTCACCATCTTCGTACGTAGTAATGGAATCTGGTTTGTGATAAAATTAACAATCGAAGTGTTAAGTAGTTTGTAATATTTTTTAACTTGACTCTCAATCTGCATAGTTAGATGATTCTTTGAGATTTGTGTGTAATAATGACCAATTAATTCTACTCACAATTGTAGTTTGGGGATCTTTTTACTAGTGATGGTAATAATGAACAGTTTTCTCATATTTTTCTTATTCACAATAGTAAAATATGATAATTCTCTTCAGTTTAGTAGGAAATTACCCAAGGAGAATTTTTGTTGACATTGTTCGTTTGCAAAATTTTTATTCTCAAATTTTTATATTAAAAATGGACCATAGTAAACCAAAATGGGTTATTTGACCCGGCCGTATACGAGGAAGCCAATTTTCCGGACCATCACATAATTTTTCAAACAAATATTAATGATCTATTATTTCTTAAAAACATGCATCATTATTCTTTCAATGTGAATATTTTTATTGATACACTATTTTTCTACCAATATTCCTCATTATTATTTGAATTCTATTGTATTATAAGACTTATTAAAAATAACAACAAAAACCCATCGATGAAATGGAACATGAATATCCTAGAATCATAAAAGCTCACAATCAGATGTACTTTTCATTGAATCATTGTGATGCAACCAATAGCTCATTGTATTTCTTTTTACATTGTTTATTCTTATAACATATCGTTAGAAGTATTCCAGAATTATTTTAATATCTTCCGCATTAAGTTCAGTGAAAGCTCATAAAAGCTCACAAAAGTGATTCTGATGTTATAGTAATCAATAATATAGATTTTTGAAAGCTAAACCGAATTTGTAGTTTTTTCGAATATATTATAACAGAAGTCGGTTGATGTTGTATAAGCTGAAATGCGTAACTCAAACTTATTGAACTTACTGATTATAATAAGTAGACATGGTAGAAGATTCTCCAATAAGGTCCAAAGGGTCACTACCATCATAAGAAAGATTCACTAGCTGCAAAGGTGCAGTTGCGATTGCCAAAGTGAAATGAACCTTATTGTATCTTTAGATTTAGGTTAACCAAGTAATTTCACCTAGCTCTTTTACTAAAATTTTCGCCATTGTCGAATTAACATCAACAACCCATACTCGAGGAATCAGAAATACCATGTATTCTTGATCTCTCGACCACTTTTGTCTCTGTGTGAGAGTCTCTAGGATCCGATTAAATCCGAATCGTTTCAGCTAATGCCATCAGAATTGTTCGCGCAGTGCGGGGTTCATAGTCGTCTAAGGGGGCTCATTTGCATTGTGCTTTGAGACATCCGCGGGCGCTTCCTGACTTGCGATCTCTAACTGAGAATTCGAATTGGAAATAAGATCAGAGTTTGTTTTTCTAAATTTGTCGACATTTATGCTACCTCATAATATCATATAAAACAGTTCACCAATCTTGTAAATATAAATTTACATAAAATATACATAAATATATTTTGAGATTTGCTCGTTCGATGTTGAAACAAATATTTGATTATTGTATGAAATGGTTTGGAATGAAATATAACATTTATTTCGAATTGTACTTCTCGAATGACAATTGTGCCTTTGCACTGAGTTAAAAATTTACAATCTTAAGTAAACAAATTTTTAGATTGGGTTAATCACGTAATCAATTTTGAGTTAGAATGAGTTAAAATTTTACAATCTTAAGTAAACAAATATTTAGATTGGGTTAATCACGTAATCAGGGTTAATCACGTAATCAATTTTTAAGTATTTGAAGGAAAATTTTCCAAGACAACTACGATTTTGAGAAAGATATGCATATTGAGTTATAAAATTTTAATATATTAATAAACTGTAAAGTATTTTATATATCAGAGTGAATATGGCGAAAAACGATGAACAATTTATTTTGGCCGATTAACAAACCTTGGTCGTTAACAACTAGTGTGAAATTTTCAAAAAATCGAATTTTCAATTCTTCCATAATTCGATAGGTTGTTATACTTTTGAAAATAACATACCAAAATTTTAAATCGATATCTTAAATAATTTTGGAGTCACAGCCATTTAAAGATTATATATATAGTATATAGTATAACGATAATTTAATCTTGAACGCGTTTTTCTCGAAACAGCATTTTTCGAATTTGCTGCAGCTATTACTCTAAAACAAATCATCCGATTACTACCAATTTTTTTACATGTTCTATATATAGTCCTCCGTAAAATGAACTATCGATTTATTGATCGGATCAAAAATCGAATTTTGGCAGTCAAAAAACGACCAAAATTTTGTGTAAAATTCGACTTTTTTAAAAAAACGAGATTTTTTTTTTAATTTCATCCACGTAGAATGCTGGAATCACTGCAGCAGTGAAGGGCCTTTTTTGTCGCGCCGTTTGAGATCGACCATAACTTAAAAAATATTTAATTTTTTTCTTCAAAATTTTCACTGTGTATTCTTAAAACATGTATAAATATCTTAGGAAAATTTTGAAATGATTGATAAAGTAATTTTTTTAATATAAATTTCCAAAAATCACCTTTTTAGGCGGTTACACTAGTTGTGCCCCTTAAATTGATAATAAAAATACAAGTCGTTTTTCTTTTTGGAAGTGTATAATTTCTAACATCAACGTATCTTTATTTCTTCACTAATATGTTTGTTAATGAAGAATTACTTTTATTGAAAATGTTTTTTGTTTGTGTCTTCCAAATAATTAGTGCGTTTTCTTCAAGTTAGTTATAAAAGAAATTATATGCTTCCATTTAAAATAAATCTACAACTGAAAGGCTTGACTATTGATTCATTTTTATTACAGTAACAGAAATAAAAAAAAATTAAAGACTTGCAAATAAATATCTATTTAGACCAAATCGAATATACATCAAAATGTGTGAATTACAAGGATATTTTTGTTAAAATATTCGAATTCGTGTCCCTTTGATATCAAAGCGAGCAAATTTATTTACGCAGATAATATTGTAATATAATAACTCACCGAACCAAAGGAAATTGGGTGAACGTTCTATTATATTTGCACAGAGATGCCTTCAATTCTCATTTTACTTACTCTAACTCGATATTTGGTCTTTGTTTCTTTGACATGTCACGGCTCTTTGCTCTGAAGTATTTAATTGCGATTCTTCGTAAAGTTTCCGGGTAAAAGTCTGGCTTCTGCGATTTTTTTTCTCGACTTGTTGTGCGCGGTTATAAAGTTTACGACAGCGTTCGGCGGCTGGATGATTTAAGTTCTTGTTCCGATATGCCTGGTAGTACTTTAGCGATTTCACAGAGGTTAAATACTTAATTTAACAGAAATTAGAAAAAGAGGTTAGTACAGTAGAACTCGTTAAGTTTATTGAGAAATCAAAGATTTGAATGCAAGAGGCTAAAGTACTTTCATGCTACAATGTACTACAGTATTTGTAACTTATAAATTTTATTAAACATTACTACAAATGATTACTAATTTGACAGAAATCTGTATAGAACTTATTAGATTTATAACAAATATATTCCTGAACATTTTATTTAAACATGCACATCCGCAGTATAAAACTACTTGTATACCAACAATATTGAAAAATACACTATATGATATATATATAATAAGTAGATATCGTTGCACTACACTAGTTCATAATAACTTTAATAATAAATAACAAAAGTTACGAAATGTATTAGAGGTCTTGTATTGGAAAAAGTATTTTAGATTCACGTTTCAAATAACATCAATAATTTTAATAGTTTGTGTAATTATATTAAAATGTCTAAATAATAAATAAATAATAAATAATATTAAATTTGTACAATTATGCATTTGTAATATAAATCTATATCTGCATTTAATACTATTTAATAAAATTAGTTTATACATTTATATATATATATATATATATATATACATCTGTATATAGAGCGTCATATTATTAAATTAACTCATTATATGCATTTGCATTCCTATGATATTAATATCCTGATAACGGATAGTTTTCAATTACATACAAAAATTATTCATTACATATTTATGTTCTAATGAATCATCACTTTTATTGATTTTCTATTAACTATACAAATATTAGATAGTTTAAATTTTTAGTGTCTATTAAAGTTCACAGAATATTTATTTCTCTCGCCACATTAATAATGAAGTATTCGACTTTAAAGTTATGCTGTTTATGCGTATTAAAAATGCAAATATTACACTTTACAAGAGTTAATACAAAGTTTTCAGTAAATATTTCTAACAGATAACTATAAAGTTTTAAACTTTTGGGAACTTTTAATTGGATTACATTTTAAAGGAAAAATTATCTACGGTATGTAATCAGCAGATTTTTTAAAGCATATTTAGAATATTTAAATAAACATATATATATATATATATATATATATATATATATATATATATATATATATATATATATATATATATATATTTAGTTGAAAATTTCTATTAGGTTATGATAGGCGAGCACTTTAATTTTTAAATTGAATAACTAAATAATCTTGGTATTATTATCTTTAATTAAACTGGAATTGGTTTGATTATTATTTATATTATAAACTTTGCTATACAAGTTGAATTTTTAAAACAGAATTTTACTAAAGCACAATTATTTCGAAAATAGATACAAAATTTTGTTGTATAATATATACATTTATTCTATGAAAACTACAATTATGAAGTAGCGAGGAACTTATTCGTCTTCCTTCTGATCTTTAAACACATTATTAGATAACAAGCATTTGCCCAATCTTATGTATAACAAAAACTTTATTATTTATCTATGTAATTAAAAAGTAACTAGTGGGGTGGGTGGCATCGTGCCTTAAGGCAAATTGCTGGAACTTCCCGTACCGTAACGAAACGTTCGAGGAATATTGAATGTTTTCAAATAGATTATTATAAATACTGTATTATTGTCTAATATTTATAATAATTATATAAACTGAATTGCAGAGTTGAAATTATTTGTTTAAAGTATATTAGAACTATAGTTAGAATTAAAAATAAAATCTGAATTATTTTCGATATACAAAAAATAATAATAAAAAAAAAAAAAAATGGTAAAAATTTTTTTTTTCCAAAATCAATTATTTTGTTAAGACAAGCAGAAAGTTCTTTGAATCAATTGAATCGGACGCTTAGTTCTCTCAAAAACTGCCATTTTTTGTACATTTAGCTCTGTATCTCCGAAATGGCTGGGCCTGCCTTTGCGCAAAACTAATAACCCTTTCTCCCAATCATTACTAATGGAATGTTTTTTAGATCATTCAAATCGGATGCTCCGTTCTCTCAAAAACTCGATTTCTATTTTCTGCACTCTTTGCTCCTTATCTCCGTAACTGCTGGACCTGTCTTTGCCAAAAACTAATCAGCTCTTCTCCTTATTAATAGGAATCGAATGTTTTTTAAACCATTCAAATCGGTTGATCCGTATGCCCGAAAACGTGGACGAAAATTTGTATCCATACATACATACACACACACACACACACACACACACACACACACATCCATTTTTTCTGAGGTATGCCAAAACGTTCAGAAACCTTCAAAACGAGAAATGTAAAAATTTTCAATTCCGATTTTCGGCCCATTACAATAACTTACCCTACGGGAAGTTAAAAACCACATTTTGGTAATTTATAATTGACTTTAATAAACCTATAAATTTTTGATTTCTCATTTAACACATCTTTAGTGCATTGTACACTAAAACACCTAAAAAAAAATTATACAAAAAATATTTTCATTTTCATCTATTTTTGAAACGCGATTGTTATTTTGTTAATAAATTCTTCTGCTTCTGATTCTAATTGTTAATTTGGAATGGCTATTTTAAATGCGCTTAAATATGTTTAGTGCTAGTTGAAAGTTTTAAAAAAGTGTATATACTATTTATGAAACCACCGATAAGAGAACGTGAACTATTAATAAACTTTTAAACGAATTTTCGCAAAACTTTCCTCTCCATAGGCAATGGAGTAGCGCTCGTTTTCGCCGCGTATATTTATGCAGTCGAGAGCTTCAAGCGCTCCACTCTGGATGCAGGTGCACGAGCACGTAAGCTGCGAAATAACGATGTTAGATTTTAATCAGCGAATTAAAATTTGCCCCCGACAGAATAACAAATCGTGTCGAGGTATCTAACAAATTTAAGCCATGACCCTTGGTGTCACGTTAAATTATTGCCGACATTCAGTAGAAATTTACGGAATTTAAAATCACGTGAATCGGTTATTTATTTGATTCATTTGTTTTATAAGCACGTACTGAATGGACTATATATATTTTAATTAACAATTCAATTTCTTTGATTACATCTTCAGACTTTAACTTTGCCTTACAATTGAATAATGACCTAATAATTGTAGTTTCTTCATTTCTTTTTCGTTTTAAATTTGATCTGATTTCCTTATTATTTATATTATACATTTTTAGTGGCTAATCCTGTGTATTATTCTTTGTTCTATATCTCACCAATTCCATTGCGACTTGGAACTTCTTCCGTAAATCAAAATCCTGACCTAAATTCTACTATATGAATTGCACTAAAACTGTATTAAATATATCATATGCAATAAAATAAGTCATAATTATATGCAATATAAAATACTTCCATTTTATAACGTATTAAAATCAATATCATATATGATGATAAAGTATAGTATGGATTTTAGTAGACTGTTATGAGATTAGGTCACTCAAAATTGCATATCAAATTTATGCAACGCAATTAAAACAAATAGGCAAATAGATTAGTTGAATAATTATAATTATTATTGCGATATTATTTAGTTTTACGATTGCTGAATAAATATAGTTATATTGAAAACAAATATAATTCTCCTTTAATACAAATATAATATCACGTAATGAAAATACAAAGCTCTATATATTTTGAATTTTATTGTTAAACAGTATTGATGTTACAGCGCCGTCAATAAATATTGATAATATGCATATATATATATATATATATATATATATATATATATATTTATGAATTTGACTTACGCTTCCATGTACATCAAAATAATACTACTATATTAGCAAAGGCATTATATTACTTATCAATTATATCAATTGCATACTATGTCTTAAATTTTGAGTAAACAAGAATTTATTTCTTTAGAATCACTATGAAATATTTCAAATTATATGTATTGGAAGGATTTATAGAATAGCACATTGGCTTTAGGTGAAAATGAAGCAACAGAGAATATTAAAATTGACATCGACTGCCTTGAAATTTTTATCAAACATATAAATTTCGAGTATTAGTATCAAACCTTATGTTTATTTGAATTTCGCGCAATGTACATTACCAATCTAAATCCTACACAAACAGTTTTCACGCCGACACATAACAATGTTCATAATAAATGATCCTCCGAACAGGATCACGCGCCTATAATGCGAAACTTTCGCAAATGGGGGGTCGAGCTTTTTCGAAAGCCGTCAGAAAAGCTCTATTAATCAAATATTAATTGATTGAGTTGTTGCGAAGCGCGTGCCTCGACAAGGTAAAAGGAAATACTACTCAATGCAGGGATACCGACCTACTGGGTTGGGGGTCTGTACTATATTTTGAAGAAAATTATCGTATCCATTGGATTTTTCAAATATGATTTGTAGGTGTATGACTCATTATACTATGTATACTCTATTAAATATACATGTATTGTATATATTGCACAGGATTGATCAAATCTGGATTTGTTAAATAATTGTGTTTGTGTTTAGGACCGGAAATCCAAATATAAATTAGCAATTTTTTTAAAGTAATTATTTCAGAAGTTCTGTAACTAGCTACTTTTCAAGCTCTTTATGGAAAATTTACTACTTTGCTATTATAATGAACGATATAAAGCAATAACTAGCAGAATATGATATATATATATATATATATATATATATATATATATATGTATTAGGATGGTCATTAAAATGGTCATTTTCGAATTTCCTTGCTCCCAGGGGCTCTAATGATTCCAAATTGATAAAAAACAATTCTCTGAAAGTTTTAGCTCTTAATATTAACGTTTAGATTGAGCGCAATTCAATCAATGTTTTGTATGGAAATAGCATGGAGAAATTTTCAAAAATGTTAAAAATGTTTTTTAAATGTAATTTAGCGAACATTGTCGCTAAGTTATACCTGAAACTTTTTTTTTTAAATTTTCAAAATTTTTTCCATGCTCTTTCCATACGAAGTTTGATTGAATTGCGCTCTATCTAAACATTAATATTAAGAGCTGAAACTTTTAGAGAATTGTTTTTCATCAATTTGAAACCATTTGAGCCCTTGGGAGCAAGGAAATTCGAAAATGACCATTTTAAGGACCACCCTAATATATATATATATATATATATATATATATTTGAATAAAAGAAGTATGAACAATGTACATAATTCTCTCCTCCAACAATAGTCTGCTATCTCTGCAGGATGTCTAATTTTCCTTGAGAGCGACACAATTAGGACAAAAGATAAGAAAGTAACGAAGCTAATCTGTAAAACGAGGACAAGTTTTCGCAAAGGAACAAAGACTTAAACCGCGTCAGTTTTCGTTTCTTTGGTGCTAATTAAATTAATCTAATCCGCGGCAGGCTACAATCTCTCAACGGTTGCCAATCAGCTATTCAATCCGCGCGGTTTCTCTCTCTCTCGTTTAATTACAAACCGCGCACCGACACAAGAGCGACGATTCCACGATTCAATGTTACAATGAACAGGAGATTTTACAATGGATTTATTTTCATTAATAAACGATTTGTATTTGTAATATTTGGATTGCATGCTTTTAACATTGCGACGACAATAAGAATCCGTAAGTTTTAATAAGATATCTTTACACTATTTGTATAAGAAATTATATTTTTAGCATATGGACAAGCATATGAATGCCCAATTTATTATAAGAAATATTGAAAGATGTTATAATAATATGAGGAACAAAAAAATTAATTAAATGACATAACTTAAAGGTTTTTTTTTTTAATTCAGTTTTATTTAGCAATCAGAAATACATAAAGATTCCTATGAGCTAAAATGACAATATTTAAGAGCGATGCCTAAGTAGAACTACAATGAGAACTTCTAAGTTTTACAATTAATATGATATTATATCAGACCTAATCGAAGATTAAGTCTAAAGGCCATTGCCGTTTCAATCTTCTCATTCCAAAAGGTTGAGTAATGTTAACTAAAGATGGGTTCGAATGTGAGTCCAGTTTGCGCTTGTATTTTTCCTTGAATTCTTTGAACGTTAATTGCACCGTTTTCATGTTGAGGTCGTTGTGAATGATTTCATTTGTCACGTACCACAAAGAATTAAGAATTGTACGTAAAATTTTTGACTGAGTTCTCTGCATTAAAGCTATATTAGATTTGTAAGCACATCTCCAGAGCTCAATTCCGTAGGTCCAGATTGGTTTAATAATTGATTTATATAGCAGCAACTTATTTAAAACTTTATAACTTAAAGGTGCCAAAAATTTTTGTGTTACATATTGTTTTTTGTGTTCTTGCACTTTTCATCTTATTTTGAGCAATTGTAAAAGATACTATGGCACTAGTAAAGAAACAGAGCAAAATGTTAACCCGACAATGCTGCTACTAGTTTTAGTAGATTATTTTAATAATACTTTCTTATTATTTTAAATAAACAAGCAAAAAAATGAATTTGGGCAAATAATTTTTTAATTTCATTAAGCTATATTGTAAAGTATTTTGAATTACATCGTTGAAAAGACTTGCCAAATAACAAGCTGAAATGTAAATATATGAGGATTTAAAAATTGCCGCCTTCCGTAGCGCTCAAAGTAACTCATAGGATCAGTTGACGACGCGGGATTTACATCCAGAAAATTATATACCATCGTCGAAGCGGAGAGACTAGACGCACGGAAAGTAATAATCTCTTTTAGTCTACGTCTAGGAGCCATAGAAAGGCTTTATAACTTCTTGCTCTGTGTCACAGTTGCTCATCATACTTATTAATCACGATGCCAAGGATATCAAAATCCACTTACGACGAGGGAAATACATTTTCCGACGTAGCTTATGCACCGGCGGAATTCATTTCACGATCAGACGAGACGCTTGATCTTACATTTCTGACTGAATGAGAAATTGTATTGGAGAATTTGTAATTAAAGGCCATATTCAGAGTTATTGTAAACCTATAACTAGTATTCAAAAGTTTAAACATAAGTTTAAATTAATATCATATTTGTGTGTATGGTAAAGCTCGGACTCAACTACACAATAGATCATCGTAACCAGCAAAACGAATAAACATCAAATAACAGTTTTATAGGAAGTGCATCTGTCTGATGTCTCATTTATAATACATACTTGAAGTTAGGTTTTATGTGAAAAACATCTCATCGTACGACAAATACGTAGCTTTTGACAGTTTGTTAGTAACAGTTCATACGATTATAGACAGGTAATATAGTATATCCATTAAATAATAAAAAAAATACAAAACGTTTATTAAAAAATTATCCTCTAAAAATTATGGTTACTATTTCATCTAGTGCCTAGAATATGTTACTGCACCAATCAGGTATTAAATAAACGTTGCATTAAATCTGATATCAGTTTCTTCCAAATATAAATCACTTTAACGATCCTAGAGAGCCTATAATTTGAAGAGCATGTCATTAAATCTAACGAAGGATAATACGTGAATAAGAAACTTCTTTGGACTAACAACGTTATACCCAAATAAATTGCCACATGACTAACAGCTAACTAAGAAGAATGAGTTTTGATGGTCTGGCTGCCGGATTCGAGTTACCGATGGCGTCTTAAGTTACGCGAAACTTTACCGGGTTTAATTAGTCTAATATTTTGATCGAATAAGCTATTATACGAAAGATAATTAGGCTTGAAATTCAAACCTCGTCTTCGTATTACAATCTCAATATAGTTACTAAAAACTTAACTACTCCCTTCTAACGGCGGTGTTGATTACTTAACGGATTAATTGATTTTTTTTTTTTTTTTTTTTTTTTTGTTACAATTTATTTTTGTTAATCAAGACTTTAATGTCTTATTTACAAAATTGATATGAGCAAAAAAAAATACAAAAAAAACAAAAAATGCAATACATTGAATATAAAATGAAAAAAGTTAAAATAAAAATTAAATTAAAACAGTAATACAAAAATAATAACATAAATGAACGATGACGTGATGATGTATGCCGCGTACTACGTCAGGGCGCGTGCAGACATTGGGCTAGGTGTTTGGTAGATCGGAAGGCCATTTCTTGCTCAATCTTCTTATCGGTCTCTGAATCGCTTGAATTGTAGGATTTGTATGCTGGATTAATTTGTTGTTGAAAGATGAACTTCTAATCTTGATCATTTCGTTGACAGTTGAGATTTTCAAATCCTTATGTAGGCAAAAATTCGAAATATACCAAGGCGCATTAGTAAGGATACGCAGAATTTTATTCTGGCACCTTTGAATGATGTTTATGTTAGATTTGCATGAGCAACCCCATAGTTCGATTCCATAAGTCCAAATGGGCACTATGATAGTTTTATACAAAAGTACCTTGTTATCGAGAGAGATTTCAGATTTCCTCCCAAAAAGCCAGTAAAAATCTTTCATTTTCAGTTGGATTTGTTTCTTTTTATATTCAATGTGCGTTCTCCATGTCAATTTCGAATCAATGTGCATGCCTAAATATTTAACAGAATTGCATAGTGGAATTATTGAATTGTTCATGATGATAGGTGGACTGTTGTGATGTTTTAGAGAAACAATTATGTGCTGAGATTTTTCGATATTGATTTTGATATTCCAATCTGAAAACCATTTTTCGAGACTAGATAAATAATTTTGTAACTGACAAGTTGCTGTTCTAATATCGGAATTGCATGAAATAATTGCTATGTCATCGGCGTAAGTGCATATGGTTAGAAGATCATCTGTGGGCATATCGTTTGTGAAAAGAAGATAAAGTACAGGGCTTAGCACACTGCCCTGTGGTACCCCGCATTCTATATTTCTGATGCTCGAAGTCACATCTTTAATTTTGATTCTAAATTTTCTATTAAGCAAATATGAGCTTAAGATATTGAAGTAGTTTGGAAAAGTTGTTTTGATTTTATATAGGAGTCCTGAGTGCCAAACCTTATCAAAAGCCTGACTAACATCTAAGAATACGGCTACGCTGTGTTCCTTTCTATTCATGGCTTCAAGAATACGAGACACCGTTCTGTTGCATTGTTGAATTGTAGAGTGATTTTTTCTGAAGCCAAACTGATGGTGAGGAATCCAACTATCATTCGGATGATCTTCTGACAATCTCTGCAACAAAAGCCTCTCTAAAATTTTCGATAATATCGATAAAAGACTGATAGGACGGTATGAACTAGCAGTGTGATGGTTTTTGTTTGGTTTAGCGATCATAATAATTTCTGCAGTCTTCCACGCTGTGGGCCAATAATTGTATTGAAGTATGGCGTTGAAAATATTTGTTATATATAAAATACCTTTCGTAGGCAATTCTTTTAACATCTTTGGAGTAATTTTATCCATACCCGGCGAAGATCTATTTTTTATCCTTTTTATTTCACATAAGACGTCATTTGGTGAAAAATGTCCCAACGGTGTAGAATGTATGGGTTGATTTACGAAATTGTTAATTAAATTATTCTGGGAAATATTTCGAGCGCTAAAAATGCTACTTAGATGATCAGCAAATGCCTCCGCTTTTTCTTCGTTGCTTTTTGCCCAAATGAATCCGTTTTGGTTGGTTATTTTCAGAGGAGGGTTTTGTTGTAGGGGTTTACTTTTGTTTCTGATTGGTTTCCATATGGAATTATCGTATCTATTTAGCTGCAATATATACGACCTGAATGTACAATTCTTCCATTCTTTCATTTTTTCCCTCAACGTGTTATTGAGATGATTGAGCGATGTCTTATCCGTTGGTAGATGAGAATGTTGCCAGGTACGTCTTGCTCTTCGTTTCTGTGCAATTAGCTTCTTAATCTCTTGCGGAATTATTAGATTATCATTTCTTGGAATAATGTTCGGGGTGATCTGCTTGGTTGTTTCACGTACAATCTCAGAAAAATAATCTATATTATTTTCTATATCAATAACGCTTGTAGGCCTAGATTTTGGAAATAATTTTGAATCAAGTATGGATTTGAATTGAATCCAGTTAGAAAGATTGTTGTGTAGAATATGATTGTTGATAACTGTAGTAGGAAATGTGCTAAACGTCACAAGTATTGGAGAATGATCTGAAGAGAGATCGTAACTAGATTCAACATTGAGATTTGAAAGATCAATACCTTTCACAATAAAAAAATCTAAAAGGTCTGGAACTTTAGTAGGGTCAGAAGGCCAATAAGTTGGACTGCAAGTTGAAATAAAGGAGAGGTTATTTTGCCCTATGGCTGCATGAAGAATCTTTCCTTTGGCTGTAGTCAGTCTAGAACCCCAGGCAATATGTTTACAATTAAAGTCACCACCAATGATAAATTTATTACCTAATTGAGAGAAAAATGAAGAAAACTGAGCACAAGAAATTTTGAATCTTGGTGGACAATAAACAGCAGAAACACAAAAATTATATAAATTTGTTTCAACAGAAATTTGAGTTGCTTGTAGAAAATCATCAGAAATATTTGGTGGAACAAAATGCTTTATATTATTTTTGATTAATATAGCCGAACCGCCGCGAGCCCTGCCACTTGGGTGATTTGAATTATAAGTAGTGTAGTTATAAATTTTAAAGTAGTTTTTTTCAGTGAAGTGAGTTTCTGAGATTAATAAGATATCTATTAAGTTTAACTTTAAAAAACATTCTACTTCATTTTTGTGAGGTATTAAACCGTTGGCATTCCATTCAGCAATTTTAATTATTTTTGCCATTGCTTTTGTTGTTGACTAACGTGGATAACATATTTATTATTATGGTGTTCTGTTGCAAAAGCTGATTGAAGATATTTTTAAATTCTAAAATAAGTGTTGCTAGAGAATCAGAATCGGGATTTGAAGGTGAATGATTAGAAGCAGAGTAATTGTTTTTTGCAATGTCTGCATAGGATGAATTTTGAATTGTTGGATTTAAGGCCGGAGAAATGTTGTTTATTTTATTATTAGAATTAGAATTATTAGAATTATTAAAATTTTGGTTATTTGGATTTGGATTTATGACTGATTGATTTACTGGAGTTTTGTTTCTTTGTTCTTTAATTTTTTGGAAGTATGAGCAACCGCGATAATTAGCTGGATGAGCACCGTCGCAAAAATAACAACAAGCCGGAGCATTCGGATCTTTGGTACAAGCTTTAGTATTATGATTGTCACCGCATTTTAGGCAAGCAAATGGTCTATTGCAGTATTTTTTGGTGTGATTAAAGAGTTGGCAGCGAGTGCATTGTATAATGTTGTTGGACTTTCTCGGTGGTTCGACGCGTATTATGCAGTTGAATAATTTATAAATGTTATAAATATTTTTGTTATTTCTATTTGGTTCCAGATCAACAAAAAACATATTAAGAGGTTCTTTTGTTATTCTATGTCTAATATTTAGGATATTACGTACGACATGACCCTGTTTTAATAGTTCTAATTTAATTGCATCTGTGCTTGTCGAAAAGTGTACATTTCTCAGAACAACCCTATAAGCCTTCTCTTCTTTTAATTGATATGTATGATATACGGCATTAGTTTCTTTTAGATGTCTGGATAAAGTTCGAAAATGGTCGACAGAATTACATAGAATTTTAAATGTATTGTTAGCTAAACTTCTCAGGAAATATTGATCATGCGGAATTATTTCATTTAATTGACTAGACATATCATTAATATCGTCAACTCCGTAAATAAATATTGGAGGGGGCTTACTGACTGGGGCCGGTTTAACTAAGTTGTCATCATTAGCTGTGTCTATTGTTGAAAGAGATTAATTGATGACTTCGGAAATTGTGTGGGTGCATTGTTACCTCCTGTGCATGCAATTTCATTCGATAATATAATAATGGATGGGCTGATGGATAGATAAAGTACTTTTAAGTAGGTGATTCAGTACAATGGTGTATAATAAATGATAAAGATAATTTTATAAGTATACAGAACTTAAATATAATTATTGTTGTTGGATATTAAAGAATATGCCAGCCGTACACGATTGTATTACTATAGATATTATTTATTACAAATATTAGGCAAATTAAAACAAACTTAATCATATATAATTCTATTATTTTTATTCATCAAAACTTTGGAACCGTAACTCTAACATTTCTAAGAGCACGGTTAAAAATAATGAGCTAATAGCTCCCAGTTTTCTAGAATTAAGATTATTTGTTGAACTATGAAAAAAATTCTTAACGTTTTGTACCCGCTCACTTGCCGAAAAATGGAAAACATATGTCAAATTATTTGAGCGCACTAAATTTGTCTCTACATTGAACTGAATATAGATATTTTATCATATTATTTTCTTATAGTTCAATTGATATAAAATATTAAATATTGAAAGTTGACAAGTATTGTTTTTTGCCTTTTTAATGCACATAATAAAGACAATCAATTTATTGTGTAGTAGATACTCAGTTACAATTTATTATTTATCTTATCAGAAACTATGTTCTTATACATTATATCTTATAGCAGTATATTTATATGTATCATAGAAAATGGTATGTTATATCGAACATGTGGCCTCAAAAAAAACAGGTTTGACCTATCATAAAAATTCACATAATAATATTTAGTCGATCAGGATATAGTTTAGCAAGGCGTGTTTGCCATACCAAACTTATTTGTTTTTCAAATATTCAATTATATACAAATAAAGTATGTCATATTAATATTAATTTATATAACAGATTTTAATCAAAAACTTTAGAAGAAATTTAAATGAAAATGTACTGCTATAAGGGGGAAAATTTGTCAAGAGAAATCAGCTCTCGCCGGCTCTCTCGTTTATAATGCATACAACTTTGAGTATAATATATAATATTATGTGCACATCCTTCTAAGTTACTTTGCTTCAAACTTATCGGAAGCTTATTACGTTATCTATTAATGAATTATTCTCTTGGAACGGATTATATCACATTCTGAACTGACGTGTTTGATTATAAAGCAAAGCAGGTCGGACCGCGTAGAATGAGCCGAGTTCAATAGACTTTCGAAGTAAATGCATAATTTAAGTTCAAAAAGTTGGAGAAGGCATTTGCATAAATAATTTCGTTTGTTTTTTAAGGAGAAGCGAAGCAAAAGTTTTCGGTGCAAATGGTTAATTTATTTAAGTTTTGTTTTGTTAGTTATAATCAACATTAACAGACTACATGAGAAAAATAGAGTGGCTTAAAATTAATTTATAGTGTAGATGATTTCTTCTACATCAATTCAATTTTAATTTCATAATTTTAACAGCTGCTTCATTTGTTCATAAACTTAATTTGAATTTGTATAGAAACTTAACCTGAAAAAGAATATTCATTTATTATTTTAACTACAAAAAAATAGGCGAATGGAAATGAAAATATAAATAGTAGTTAACATAAGTGAATGGCAACTTCTAAAGACAAAGTCATAAAGTTAGATCAATATTAAAAAAAATTAACTAAGTGAGACTTCATTTAATGATGATTTCGTTTTTGATACTTTTTCCGAATTGTTAGTATTGCGATTTAGAAACGTATCCATTATTAACCTTTGATAGGATTATCTGTACCCACGGATCTTCCAGCTGCAACCGCATTGACTTTTTTTCACCCGATAACGTACCAATCACAGAAAGAATCGGGCCAGATAGAACTCGGCTCGAAGCGAAAGATCGGATAAGTCAAATTAGTTTTCTCGGATAAAAAAGAAACGAACTAAACCTTTTTGATCTGAGACACCATCTCTTTTCTGAGTTTTGTGTGTGTTTTGCTAGACGACATCGAACCCGCATGAAGAAATGCGATTTTCCCGGAAGACATACAGAACATCGTATTCATAAGAAAATAAAAGGTTTTTTATTTATAAGTGCGCTAGAGATGGTTAAGATCACTTTACGTTGCAAGATATTTGTATTTTAATGACTTTACATATACTTTGATGAAACTGCATCAACGAAGATATGTTACAGCAAGATACAATTTGATTTATTTGCTAGACGACATCGAACCCGCATGAAAGAAATGCGATTTTCCCGGAAGACATACAGAACATCGTAGTTCATAAGAAAATAAAAGGTTTTATTTATAAGTGCGCTAGAGATGGTTAAGATCACTTTACGTTGCAAGATATTTGTATTTAATGACTTCATATACTTTGATGAAACTGCATCAACGAAGATATGTTACAGCAAGATACAATTTGATTATAATAATTAGATTTGTCTGTTGTTATAAAAATTAATATTTGCTATTCACATTTTTAAAAACTATTTTATGCCATTATACATATTCCTTTTTATTTTTATTTATTTTTTGTTTTGACATAAACTCTATGAGCACATACACATATGCTTTTCTAATATCAAAATCAAATTGTATCTGCTAAACATATGTATACGCAATGATTTAAAAAGAAATATGTTGCAATGCATGTTTTAGTTGCTTATATTATAGAAAAATCTGTGAATAATTTTATTCAGTATGCAAGTTACCATCAAACTGTAATTAACTATTGTTTCTCTGTATTCTAGCAAATGAGTTTTATTTAATTATCATACAAACAATTTCTGTATCATTACCATTTGCAAACAGCATCATAAAGACATCATCTCCCATATCAAACGCACGCAGTAGTATACTATTGTGCGAACATAACCTCGAAATTTGAAGATCGTTTTTGGGGCAGAGGGGACCGTGAGCTCTGTTCGATGGGTTGCGTAACCAAAAACGACACAAATAAAGATTCTTGGCCGCCGGCGACGGAAGAAAGGATTGACGTTTGTATCTCTACACGGCGATGATATTTGCAATTCATTGGAATGCAAGGGGCGACACTTCGGATTTGCAAAATCACTAGAGAACCCTTTTATTCTGCGGACGATGCTTTAAGTTTTGCGGTGTCATGCGAAAAATAGGACTTATAAAGTGTAATAGAATTTAAGTTTGGTATTATCCCATTTGTTCAAAGAAAACATAAAAAAATCATAGATATCAATATTTTGATTTTATTAGCACAAGATATATTTGGGAGAAATATAACGTATATATAAAACGTAATATTATAATAATTTCGATATCTATTAAAATTTTGGGATGAAGAGTTTTAACAAATTGAACATTTCCAATGACAGAAATTATTCATTTTTTATTTTTTTTATTTTTTTATTTATTTATTTATTTATTATATTATTATTATATATAGATATATATATATATACATAATTTTCATATCTCAGTCAGACAGAGGTGCCTGGAATGAGAGATTATGAAAAACAGTTTTCAATTTTATATATACATTTCATTTAAATATAATATCTATTTCATTAATATAAATCTATTACAATTAAATATCTCTTCTTTATATATAACTTCTCAGTCTTCTTTGTCTTCACTTTCTTTATTTATTTAAACTAACTTATCTATAAAAACGAACTTAATTAGATAAGAATCGAAACACATCATAGAAACCATATGCTTGATTGTTGTTCAAATAATAAATAAATTATCAAGTATTACTTTATTTAAATTTCTTGACAATAAATGTTGAATTGCAACTCTCAACATATTATTTGAAAAAAAATTGAGGCCAGGATGTCATAACATACTTTATATATATTGTGCATTTTTATATGAAAAGCATACGGATATATTACCTGTAACAAAATACTTTTGTTATCCTTACAAATAAATCAATACTTCTCTTTTAATTACCTCTCGAGAAAACAAGGAGCATATGTGGAATATTTTCTGCAGGATATTTTTAGAATAAACGATAAATGTCAAACGAAATCCGTATGTACGTACCACTCACCCACATGTATGTATATTTATATTTCCTTATGTTTATGGATATCTCTTTGCGAATACTGGCGAGGGGCTTGTGACATCAATAGCGAATGACGATACATGTACACCCGTTTGGTATTTCTGTGATGGGATGGGGCTGGAGAATTGAGGCTGGGGGTTGTGGGTTGTGGCTGTAAATGACGACGCAAGGACGGACGATCCACCCGCTCTTGTTTAGATGTTGCAGTGGCTTTGTAAGCGGACATCATTGTGTCAGCAAGTCGATTCCTTCATCCCTCAGGGCGGCGGTTTGATTCGGGGGATGCGGAAGTTGCGGTTGATTATAGGGGTGGTTGTAGAAAGATACTTAGAGCTGAGAAATGGTTGTCGATGATTCAAGATCGTTGGTATTTTAAACTTCGAGGTATAAACATGGAAGATAGAATTTTGGATAATTTGTGTTTCACACATCAAAGTTTATGATAAAGCTCTACAAGCTGAAAGCCTAATTAAAAAATTTTCTTATCTCCCTGACACACGTCACACTTGTTTATCTACGTATACTGTGCATCATCTTCCAATTGACTGCATTTTTTCTTAAAAAACATGAATCAAACAAGCATCAAATCTATTAAATACATTTTGCTACACATATTTCCATATATTCTTTACGTTAACCAGTATTTTTTATTATCTTATTAGTTTATGACGGTCTTATAATTACGTACATCAGTATTTTTGATTTATGAATGTGTATTCATTAACTTAGTGATAATGAATTTTCTGGCTATAAAACTAGCTTCTTATTTGAGAAAATAACTTTGCCGCACTCTATGACGCTTATTTGAAAAACAACTTTTGGGGAATATCTTGACACTAGTCAGGGAAGTGGCAACATCGTCTTGCAAAAATGATGGATTGTAATTGAAGATAGCTAATTTTAATAGTAGGAGTCAGAAATTCATTTTTATTGATACTGAATAACATTCAAACTAATTCTTAGTCCGAATGAAAGACAATGTAAATAAGAGTATTAATATAAATATGAATCGAATAGTCATAAAAACTGAAATATTAACTTGTGAATTCAAAATTACGATTTTTCACGTGAATATTACTTTTTTGATACATTTCTCAACCCCAGTGGCTCTGTTTGGCGTAAATGGTGAAAATCTTTTAGAGTGGTTTGAGAAACATTCTCGATATATATATATATATATATATATATATATTATATATATATATATATATAATACGGTATTCCAAGAGTTGATACGGTAGATATGATTTTGTTTTATTTATACTTGATTCTATTTAAAACGTGGACACAAGGATATTGTTTTCAAAGAGTTGATACGGTAGATATGATTTTGTTTTATTTATACTTGATTCTATTTAAAACGTGGACACAAGGATATTGTTTTCATTGCGAATGACATAAAAATTCTTGCTATTTTTGTATTGTTTAAGGATGGTGGCATATACAATTTAGAGAATTTATAAATAAAACATCAATATAAATCAAACATAAATTCATACGACTTCATTAGAAATGTATTTGCGTTATTTATTTGGAATAAATTTATCGTTGTTATTGATTTGGAATATATTAAACATGGTAATAATTATTTTGTCCTGCAACATATAGACTTTTGCATACGATTTGTTAAGGAAATAATAGTTTAGATGTAGTTTTCAATATGTGTGATAGATTATAATTTTATTTGTTTTATTTATGATTAATTATATTATATATAATATATATATATATATTATATATATATATATATAATATGACTTGATTTTCTGTCTGCACGATATTATCTCTGATTATATTTGTGTAATTCGTGGAAGCAAAGGAGAAACATTAGAGATATTCCAAGATTCCACTATATTGAATTTTCGGAATGACTTCGATTCAATACAGAGACATAATTGCGGATACATTCGAAGTCTTGCTACAGTGAGATTTACAATTAAGTTTGAATCAAGTTAGAGTGTAGAGTTGGTGCAATGTTTTATTGAAAAACAATTTTTTTATATGTATTCTACTGTCATTGGTTTTTATATACACACTAATTTATTTTACACTAACTAATTTTTGAAACAAAGAAGAGTTTTAGCCGATAGTTGGGTTTATTGGAAATGTTTGAAAGTAAACAATACGTTCATGTTGAATATAACTATCGTTGCGTCATATTGTTAATTTTTTTATTCAATTTATTGTGCAATCTGTTAACTAAGACAATGCACAGGTATTGTTAACAATATAATAGAGGGATACCATTATGATTTAATTGTAAGAGAAACTTCCAGCAAAGAATCTAGAAATATAATATAAAACAAAAATCTTTGTTTATTTGACAAATAGGCTAATTGTTTTCAAATGTTTCAACGTCAAGAAAAGCAATTGATGTCGATCAGTACGTATGAATTCAATCAATTTGTAGTATTGAGTGCTAAGCTTTCTAATTGGCGTTACGCCTGAACAACTTTATCTATATATATATATATATATATATATATATATATATTAACAAAGTCTAATAATCGGGCATAACATCAATAAAAAACATGAATTTTTTCAAAAATTTATTTTAAATCCATACGTTTCGGCTATAATCCTAGCCTTCATTCAGTGGAAACTAAAAATAAAATTAAAAACTAAAACAATTGAATTGGAGTGAAAAGAAAAAAATAAAATAGTTAATTAGTACTTACAATTAGTTGATCTTATTGTTAAATTGGAAAATTTTAATAATCCATGGTATTAGGATATGGTAATGCACTACACTATGTATTATAATACATATGTCAACATCAAATTCAGAATCATACAAAATATATATATATATATATATATATATATATATATATCTTTGGACTTTCAATTCGCGAAAGTCATAATATTAAGCAATATCAAACAACATAATATCTAACAATTGCTTTTATGCGTTTAATTTAATTCTACTTTAAATACATTTAGTAATTAAACTGAGATATAACACTTTGCTGTAATGAGAATAATAATGGTGTTTACGAAAGAAACTGGTATTATCCTATGATTTAAATATCAAAACTTCACAAACAAATAATTCGCAATTAATGCAAACAAGTGCGCTTCCCGCCGCCCGCCGCCCGCCATCAGTGCAATGGAAACGCTATCGCAGTTGCAACAAAACATAGGTATTAACGGAAACAGCTGGCTATTGCAACTGTAATCGTTAACGCTAGGCAAAGCCTGTTGTTTTAATAAACATGATAAATAACACTGCAAGGCAACATTGCGGAGTTATCAGAATGCATTGCATAATTGCTCGCCAGCTTATATTGCAGCGTTTAAAAAGCAAATTAAAAATTTTATAGGTGCCGCGGAAAAAATATTGTCTGTCTTCCTTTCTATGTACTTTACATAGTACTAGTTATTCATTCCTGGAATTTGATTCACATAAAGCTAGAAATAATGGGCGGTACATATTAATTTAAAATTTATTGTATGCCACTCATATATTATAATGAGTACACTAGTATTATATTAAATATATATATATATTAGGGTGGTCCTTAAAATGGTCATTTTCGAATTTTTTTGCTCCCAGGGGCTCAAATGGTTTCAAATAGATAAAAAACAATCCTCTGAAAGTTTTAGCTCCTAATATTAACGTTTAGATAGAGCGCAATTCAATCAGTTTTGTATGGAAATAGCATGGAAAAATTTTGAAAAAATTTAAAAATGTTTTTTGGATGTAATTTAGCGAACAAATGAATGAATAAAACGCATTCATTTGTCGCTAAGTTATACCTAAAACGTTTTTTTTTTTAATTTTCAAAAAATTTCCCATGCTCTTTCCATACAAAGTTTAAATTATAGGGACCACCCTAATATATATATATATATATGTGTATATATATCATAAATTTTATGTATAACTGGTGAATGCTCGACTTGCAAGAAAGTTGGTATACTTGAATTCTACTTGTGATACCGAAGAATAGAATTTTATTGTTAGTTATTTTGAGTTATGAAGTAATGGTATAAAAATTAAAATGTTGTATCTGGCTAAGCAAGGGCCAGTAAAATACTAATTTTCCTCATTGATTATAATTTTGCATTTTTATAATATTATATGCTGTTGAGATCGCTCTATGGACACATACAGTATATAATCTTGTCCTTTAATTGAAAATTATATATATGATTTTAACGTGGCGTGATCATTCAACAGTGCCCACTATTTTGTGTCAACATCGAAATAAATGTTGTTCTAAGATAAAATATCAACTATTCATTTTATACAATATATGAAGTATCTTGAGAGTTTATAATGTTTTTTTTTATTTTCAAAAATTGTACATATACTTGAACATACACGTCAATACACAAAATTTTCTCCACAATGAGTATATTTGTCAATTACAGATAACTGGTTAAGTATTGATTAAGAAAATAATTAGTTAATTGTATCATCACTTGAAAGAATTATTTTAACTTCAATTTTACTCATGCGAATTTATTAAAGTTTTCATCCAAGGAAACAATCATAAGAATATTTTATTCAAGATACACTATAATGTTTTAATTACAAAATAAATACTATTCAGAAATCAGAATACTATTCAGAAGACTTAAATATAATACATTGGATATTATAGTTTAATACGATATATGCAAAAAAACACAAATATAAAGCCTTTCGATAGATCAATTTTATATATAGAGCATTACGTTTATGTGTTTTAACTAATTTGATATAAATAGAAGTTACTTTTCATGAACTTTTAATAACATTAATTTATAAAATAAACATATTATACATCTATCCATTTCTTTTGCCTTATTAGATATTCTACATCATGTACCATGTGCACTTAAATTCACTGTTTTTCTTGCTTTAGCGTTTCGATTATTTATATGCTACATGTGAAAAAAACAAATTATTTCAACTATTTATTCTAAGTAATTTTGGAAAATCGTTAAAGAAATGTCTTGTTGACGTTTACTTGATACTAACCATCTTCGACAACAATTTGCTCATAAAAACTGTTTCTTTGATCTCCTTCCTCTTCAAACACATAAAAACCAGGGGGGTGAGCTCACGTTCTTATATCAACAGTTGTAATTTACAGAATTTGCATAATTCATCATCCTGATATTTTATGTTAATCCGCAATAAAAAAATAGAAGCCCATAAACATCGGTATAACATATCAATGTAGAAGCGTTCGAATTTACATAATGTGGTTACCGCAATCAAATACCGCATTCAAAATTCTCAACAAGTAAACTTATATAGCGGTGGTAGTAGTAAACTCAGAGAGCGTTTACCAAGTAAACCAGAATCCTGCATGTCATTAGTGTTATGTGGGCTGGAGGAAACCCCCGATGGTGAAAGCGAGGATAGACATAGGGCTAGGGACGAACAATCATAATTTTTTTTAAGAAATTCGATATATTGGTGATTGATAATATCATCTTGATAAATACCTCTTATATAAAATTTATCTAGTTGGTTTAAAAGCTATACTAAAAGCGCCACCCATTCATTTTTCTTTCCGCTGAAGTGACTTTTTGCGGCACCGTCATAAATAAACAGCAATTAATTTGACTTCCTTAATTGCGATTTTTATTCCTCAAGTTTCAATTTTAATCTGTTTTCATATATTAAACAAACATTCAGCAATTATCTTATATTTTAGCAATTAGACTTATATTTTATTAGTGAGAACAAAAATAAAGATTACTCAGTTGTAAGCTTTTTTTCTGTTTATTCCGATATTTTTTGTAAAATTAAGTGACGTAACGTTAAAAATGAGCATATAACGTATTTGAAGGCGTATTAAGTGACATTTTGTATTACTCATAATTGTCCGACGGGCCAATTCTCCGATAACTAAAATCTTCAAATTCAGGGGCCAATTCTTCGGTAAATTTGATTATAACAACGCTATGTTACGCTGCTTATTTCACATAAATTCGTAGCAAAAACTGATAAAATGCTATGTATTCGCTGTATAAAACGCGAAGACGTCAAAAAAATGTTTTATGATAAACATACGTGAAATTAGGTTTTATGTATATTCGTATAGCAAATCCAAAGAGCATTTTGAGAGTTTTTACTACCAATTTGTACGAAGAAAGGAGTGTAATATAGTGTCGCCACAGCAACGTTTTTAATCAATAATTATTAAAATTATATTATCATCATTGATTTTTCTTTATACCCCAGCCATCCGTTTAAAAGCGTAAGGATATGAGAACTGAACGAATGGCGTGCCGTACGTAGTCTTGAAAATTGCGAAAACAATTGAATTTGTTTGGTATTATGAGCCGTAATGGAAAAACTTAGAGAAAACGAGCGGAGAGAGGCTTCTGCATTTCCTACTTCCTCAGAAAGGAAAACTTAGAACAGCAAGTTATACGTGTAGAATATAGGTGTATATATATAGATGCTCTTCTTATCCCTCCATCTTTTTCTCCAAGGCACGAGTCTCGTACTTTCATAGACTTGTTTGATGTAATCGTTTTAGATGGAGATTGCTTCTGCTTGTGTTTCTACTAGTTTGTGTTACAAAATTACAACGAAGAACAGAAGCGAAACATTCTGGCGATTGCTTTGTGCTGCTTGTATTTTGTATTACCTACGCGTTTGCTTATTAGAGTAAATGGCTAATGGAAGACGCTGTTTTTACTAACCAGCTCTACTATGAATATAACTATTTATTGAATTATTTATATCTATTAGGTTGGCAACTAAGTGCGATTTTTACTCTATAATTGTTTTTACTCTATAATTGTTTAATTAAACTTTAAGGCTTGCTGATATAGTCCAAATAAAAAGTACCTTTAATTATTTGATTCAGTTAAAAGTTTTCTAATCGATAACCTAGGTTCGGGTGCCATTGTAAGATGAAAAAAACAAATCGGACATTTTTGCCATATTTTGATTTTTAATTTTAATAATGGCTTTGATTGATTCATGTCTCTGACTCGCTTATTGAGCTTGTTGGAATTAAAAATATTTGAACTATTTGCGAGTAAAATGCTCCAACAAATATGCTTCTAACTGTTAATTACTTTACGTAATTAACATTTATTTATTTATATAACAAGAATTTCAAATACTGAATATTTTTCTTTAAATATTTATAAAACTATTTTTATTATTTTATTATTAACATTAAGAATTATTATTTATTATAATAAAAATTTTCTATTAATTTTTAACAATAATTCCATATTTAATGATTTTAATTCAAACTTACTTATATATAATTTTAATCTAAATAAATTATATAATTTTCCAAATAACTTATTAACTATTATATTAATTATTTATTTATTAATTTCATTAATTTGTGTAGTTAAAATTACAGATATTTTTTATGGTCCTTTACGAAAAAATTTTTAATGAATAAACCATTACGAAATAATCACCCCCTTCTAAAAATTATTAATAATTCATTAATTGATCTTCCTTCTCCATCAAATATTTCATTATTATGAAATTTTGGTTCTTTATTAGGACTATGTTTAATTATTTTTTACGTTACTTTTAATTAACTGTTAATTACTGTTACGGTTCTGAAGCTTAAATAAACAAAAATAGGGAAAGTTAACCACAATGACCGAAAAATGACTCAAATACAACCAACGCTCTAATTGTATTTAAGGCCTCATAACTGTGTCGGTTAATTGCTTTTGCTAGATTTTGTAAATTCATATAATAAGATATTTCGGTGCTGATAATAAAACTTTTGATCGAATTAGAATTTGCTAATATTATCCTTTTTTAGTCATATTTATATCTTCCTTTATCGAATTCTACTTTATTGAGTCCTTTATACCATGTCTGCCATCGCAATAATATAAGTAAAATGAAACAAGTATCAAATAGTAAACAAAATAAATAGAATCTCATTTCAATTCTGAACGCTCTGCATGTACTCAAATCGCATTGAGTTGAAAAGCTCATAATGTTTAATAGACTCCTCGTGCATTGAAACGCTCTATATGTTCGCTAAATACTGCTTCAAAGTTCTCCATGAATAGATTTACACGTGCGCATACAGATCTCAAAGAGATGAATACGAAGAATTTATTGCTAACTTACATTTGTCTATGTGTACAGAAGCAAGTATATATACGTGTACTTTAGATTTAAGGCTCTAAAAGCAAAGTGCCCGAGGTTCTCTCCAATGAATATGAGGAAATTGTATTATTTTACGCCGTGAAACTTGGTACTAGGAATGTTCGAATTGTGATTTTAAGCGCATCGAACTAGACGTGCAAATTCCTGTGAAAATTAATTATTAAGTAACGCACTCAGAACTAATGTATTCCACACATTTTCTTTTTTACTTGTAATATGCCGAAATAAAATTATTTTAATTTGCTAAATTATATTTTAATTTTATTCTATTATAAGATAAATTGACAAATTAATTAAATAAGTTAATTTATGTATATATATATATATATATATATATATGTGTGTGTGTATATATATCTCTCAAAGCAAATCATCGAAAGATATGGAAATAGCACATCCATCAAATTTTTACATTGTCAGAAGTAATATAAAAGGCAATGAATATGCACAGCGCGCTATACAATTAGTCACCATTTAGTATCGAAATACGAGAAAACGCACTTTAGAATTCGGCAGAGCTTCGCTACGGTTTTATCAGCCGGTTACGGTTAATACATTTTATGACTGTCGTGCTATTTCACGACCTTCGCCATGAATCAGAATCGTGGCCTGTATTCATAAGTAGCCGAATGAGTCCCTAGCCGCTACCCTTGCGCCCCCGAGGAGGGCGGCCGCAGATGCGAGACCGTGCGCCCCGTTTCAGTCCTTCGCCGAATTTCGCAGTAATCAAAGAGAACTGCTGCGAATCCATCAAACTGTATAAAATGTCGTTCGCTTCTCTATGGGTCATATAAAGTAACAACAGCCTTGGGTTTCGATTGCTTACATGCAAAATTTCGTCATCATTGGAACTAAACATTTATATATATATATATATATATATATATATATATATATTTTTTTTTTTCAAAACAATAACTAATATGTTTTAAAAGTTCTGACATACAATGAACCCTCATTATGCAATTACAGATAATAATATGAAAATTTTATTCATGATATTATTATTTTTGATTGCGTTGATTCAAATGCAAAATTATGATTATTGAACAAACAAAAGTATGAAAACAATTCATATAATTAAAAGTAAATATAATCATCATGTTCAAATAAATTCAAACCAATGTATGAATAACGATAATTTATTGATAAATTGTTTATACATTTCGTTTGTTGCATAGCAATTTGCATAATCTAGTATTATTTTAAATGTCTTTAATATTATGATGTTTATATACATTATATATAAATACTAACAATTAATAATATTATAGTTTCGTTAAATAATTTTGATCAATAAATTAATTTTGACATTTCAAATGAATACCGTTATTCAAAGCAATATTTTTAAGATAGACTTATTATTATAAACCTTCCCAAAAAATTGTTTTACGTATACATTGTTAATTATATGCTAATTTAAGTAACCGTTTAAGGTAAAATAAACTCTAAGAATTTCAAAAACGATTTCAATTTAAAATGCTTTCAACCATTCATTTGCTAAAAATTAGCAATGAAAAATGAATTAAATGTAAAAATACCAAGCAACTATTGTTAGGGAACAGTTACAGTTTTGCGCTTTTCAAAATAAGAAAATGGATTCAAGATACATTTGCCTAGAGAATACAAATGAAATATCCGTTGACTTCATTTATAGGTATAGGTCAATAGGTACAGTTTATAATGAATTCTCACGTTAAGATGATAAGCTAAAAAATATTTATACGCGAATGATTTCCGTCGCAATTTTCTAAAACTCTACTTTTTCTGTTACTTTCACAACAAAATTGCCTTTTTGCACGTATGAATTTCTATCAAGTTCATCAAGAACAATATATTCATTGACCGTTAACGAAGGCCATTTCAGCACAGTATTCTACACTTAATGCCTAATTCGATAATTTGATGTGCTATATGTATGTCAGACAAAAGACTGCTTGTTCAGCATCCCCTTGACCGTACTCACCGCCAAGTTCCGGCTAACATTTTTATTCGGCTACCAGTCATTAGTCCTGGTTTCGAATACGGTCGAGGTATGGTCGTATTTGTGGTTGAGGGAGAATCTGATTATCAGTCTTCGCGTTTGGGCATGAGATTGATATATTTGTCTTTATAATATTAGTGTCTACAAATCTGAAGTCTAAAAATTATTATTATTCTTATATCATCAACATATATCGATATTCAATAATCAAATTAATGCATGAAATGTTTTTTGGATAATTATATTATTTGATGAAAAGTAAAATATGGCATGAGTGTCAATATTTTGATATATGTCCATGCAAGATTAAATATAGGGAATAGAACAGTGTATAATCATCCGTTCTTGTTTTGGACGACTGTGGGTAGATCTGACCGCGTCCTTCTTCAGATTTTCTCTCTGATCTTCTCATAGATTTCCCATACCATAAACAGTTTTCACTCTTATATTAGTACAGGCGGCTATGACACTATTTATATGTGACGAGCTTTATTTGCAAAATATTCTCGTGTGGTCGAAAACAATTTTGTGTAAATTAACTTATTAATATAATAAGTTTTTCAAATATACAAGGTAGATGGTAAAGTGATTAAAATACATAATTTTTAATAAATAAATTTTATTAAAAACAGCGCAATGTAATTCCTTTGCAAACATTTCAATATAACCACGGATTTCAAAATTTATAATATAGATATAAATATTTGGGGAATACATTTTCATAGTAATGATTAAGGGGGTTGTTCTTTTTTTTGTTACAAAAAATGCAAGCTATTTGTTTTTGTTTTTCTCGAACTTCAGATAAATCTGTTGCGCATCGCCTGAAACAAAAAAAAACAAAACTACGTTGAAGAAGAAGTTTGAATCCAGCCCCCCTACCAAAATAAAAGAAAAAAAGCAAGAAGGAAAAAAATGACAGCTATTTAAAAAAAAAGTGTCAAAAAGGGCCTCTTTTTGGGACGAGAAGCTTCGCAAAATTTTTTTGCGTAATGTTATCAAGTAGTTTGTGGTAGGGGGACTAGGTATTGCAATGGTGAACAAATTAAAAAAAATGCAAGTCGATCCGACTTGTAGTTTTTTTTTTAATTTGTGGCACCGCATTGAAAAAAAGTCATTTGAGAAAAACGTATTTAAAGTTCCTAATATAATGTACTAAATACAACATTTAATTTAATGTACTAATATACCATAGTATTCAAAGGTGCTGACATAATAAAAAGGTCATGTGCATGAGGTATTATAATAAAAAAGAGAGCAGCTGGCATACAATAGCTCGCGGAGCGATGAAAAAAACGGTTTCAGAGGATCATACATATAGAGATATATATCTATAATTTTGTCAAAAAAATAGATATTGAGATGATTTTTTTTTTAAAATGATTCTAAGGTTTTTAGCAATCATAATATCAAAAAATCCAAAATAGAAAAAATAAATAAAAAAAGAACAACCCCCTTAAAGTATTTTATATTGATTTAGACATTTTCTACTTTACTTCACTTTAGTTTTAATCAATTATTATTTGGTATTCTATTCATCTTTCTTTTCAAAAATTCTTAATTACTAACACTTGCTCAAAAAAGTCTAATGATTGCAGTTGTTCTCGAAGCGGAAATTAAGTTTAAGAATCAATTAATCGGCAATTAAGTTTAAAAATCAATTGAAAATATGTTGAAATCAAACAATTAGCTAGTTGTAAACAAGAACCAGATTGAATAAAGACAAATATTTTATCATCTAGTTAAAATATGTTGGTTGTCGCCGCCTCTCCGACTATCGTTTCATAGCCCCCAAGTTAGCAAACCTATATCGTGAGTTCTTTTGGCGATGCCTTCCTTAGATGTGTGAATCATATTGATGTTGCGGTCCTCGCATCCGAAAGATAAGTTCGTGTTTTGGATAAAAGCGGGAAGATTTCGGGGGATTTGTGCCACGGAGATGGACCGTATTTATTGTTTCATCTGATTTAGTGCGAGGTAGCTGAAAATAGGCTCGTAAGCCAAGCGTGCGAAAAGGAGAAGAGGAAATGAATTTAGAAAATTATTGGGGTTTATCGGATAACGGATGTTAATTCATCCATTTCAATGTGAACTTAATTGAATTAACGGTTTATTGTAAGGAGAAAATAAATATAATTACTAATGGCATTTATATTTACACGTAATTTGTTATCCAAATATTAGGTTGCACATATAATACAAAACCATATAATTTTATGCAATTGATTAATTTTTTTTAATTCATGTAAAAATTTCACATACATGCTAGCATGAATTATAATTCATTTAAATATAATTGAATTATCTTAAAGAAGTATATAATAAAAGATTTTGATTTTCATGGTTTTCTATTATTCAATATATGTTCGACATACAAATTATTATTGAAGTTCACAACAAATTGATTGACATAACATCGTTAATCATCTTTTATTTATTTATTTATTTATCTATTTATTTATTTATTTGTTCATAAGCAAGCCGTAATCAATAATAATTCAGGCTCTTGTCAGTACTATATACTATATATTTAAATTTAAATTTCAATGAGCTATTGTAAACGATCTTATTCTACATTTGTTTTTTTTTGTACAAGCGCCAATAGAAGGCGGCTAAATGATTTTCTTTAAATTATTGTATATAGTTAATTACTTCGGAAAGCTATTAGAAGGCAACTCAAGTAGTCGCCTTCTCAAATTGTGATATTGCCAAATTTCTAATTGCGATATGGCACTGAAAGGCTTGATATAAGGTTGTTCGAGTCGAAAACGGTCTCTAAGAGGGAAATTTTCCTTTTCTCCTTATTTGTCAAAATAATTATTATTGTATTGATAGAACAAATATGATATATCTGCTAGAATATATCTGCTATATATATGATATATCGGGTAGAAATCCGAACAAAATCGGAAGTAAGTAAATATATGTTTTTTTCTTTATCTTATGGTCTCTCACCTCTGAACCACAAACAAGTCGTATATTATATAAAAATAAACTACAAAATTATAAATTACTTGCAGCATGTTATTGGTCTCAATTTCCCAACAAAACTTTGATAAAATCTTCAAGATATTTGTCGGAGTAATTTTTAAAAATTATTACCAACGTACGTATTAACACCATTATGTATTATATAATGATTTTGTGTTGTTGATAGCATGGTTTAGGTTGATCTAGTTAGCAGTACCGTACCGCGATGATTTGAAATAATTTACTTTGAGAAAAAGTATTTGCCAAATTCATGCCTATAAAGATTGTGCATGATAAGTGTTACAGTAATCTTTGATATAATTTGTGCAATACAAAAGTGCATATGATATTTGATTAAAATGTGTATGACTTGGTATTTAATGGTTGTGATTAATTATTAGATACGAAAGATAGAGTTAAGATCGATTGTTTTAATGTATAATATTACAGATTTAATTAACCATAACCAATCAATATTAACAGTACCTTCAATCTAATTTCTGGTAGGTAAAAACTTTTAATCAAATGTAGCACCCAGTAAGATTTAAAATAGTTCAGTGCAGTTAAACTATAGCTGTTTGACATTCGTATTATGTTCGAAATTAATTTTGACTACGTTCGTTTGCTGCATGCAATATTGTGCATACGTTTAAGACATATATCTGCAAGGATATATGATATGTATTAAAGTGTGGGATAATTATTTCATTACATTTTTTATTGTTGCACATTTAATAAAAATATATTACTAATAATAATATAATATAGATAGCAATTTGTTTCCAAGTGAAAATAGCCCTTGCCCAGCATTGCTGCACCAATAAAATGTCAGCCCTATTACATTAATTCTAATAATAAAAATCATCAAATATGGATGAATTAACCATTGGGTTACCATCTAAAAAAATACGAAGTAAAGAGAAGTTTCAGCCCAACAGCTCATAGGACGTAAGGTTCTGATTGCTGTTCAATATATAATAGAAAAAAAACTAATCATAATATAATAGTTTCTATTATAGCAAATCGCAGACATTAACGCGTTGTTAAAAATTAACCGAATTCTAGGACCTTTTCTTTTTCTATTTAGAGTTGATCTTAATTTCAGCCGCGATTAAAGATCAAAACAGTTCATGACCAACGAGCGCTCTGCTCATAAATTACTATTCTCATAAATTTTGTAATCAAACATTCGTTGTTGAATCCAAAGAAGTTCTTGTCTCAAGGCACTAAAAGTTTTACAATTTCGTACTACGTCTTGTACCGCCGCCCCGCTGAGGAGATCAGGCCGGTGTTACAAATGAGACGAACGCGTCGAGGAATCGTTTTAATTACTGCGGCGTAATTGTGCGGTCGCGCGAGCACAAGTGCGGAATCAACGCTACGGCGTTTCGCACGTACGATGCGAGTCCTCGGATTAACGGAGTTCAGGCATGTTTTACACAAATAATTATGCAAAAATTGTATTTAGCTTCGTAATTTATTGTACAACAGATACAATAACATATACAGATTGTTAGAAATGATCAACAGATAGGTAACGTATCAGAGTGTAACATGAAATGTGACGTTATTAATTCTTTCTTTTTCTACTTGATGGTTTTTTTTAATATTTCTCCACACAACATATAAAACACGGAACTATGAAATATTAATACAAAAATCACAGTACAATACCACACAACGACAAAGGCTAAAAGAAACAAAATTATCAGAACGCAATTACTAAAGATTTTTTTTTCAAACTTAGTTTTAGGCTAGTTTTATATATATATATACACCTAAGTCTGTTTTTACACGGAGATTGGTTCCAGAAGAATTCGTGTAAAAAAAAAAACGTGTAAAAAAAGACATTGATCTTATACAAAAATGGGTGATTTGTTCCTAGTCTCTAAAACCTATTAAAATTGGTGAAAAATAAGAATTTTTAAGAACAAGAATTAAATTAGTGCTATTCACATTTGCTTTGACCAGTAAAAATTGTTTGTACGCGCTAAAGGGGAATTCACTTAAATCTTTAAGCTAGTGTTCGCAAACTATCGATACTATCGATGGTTTCAGACTTGTTTCTTTCATAAATACTTTTTTGTGATATGAACATACTTCGCAAAAATTTAATTTGACAAAAAAAATTTAGGTACATAAAATTTCAAATCGTGCTAAATGGAATAAATTCGTGTAAAAAAATTAAAAATATTCAATTTTCAAACCGTGTTATATCAAAACCGTGTACAAAAAGACCGTGTAAAAACAGACTATATATATATATATATATATATATATATATATATTCTTATAGGAATATTTGTATAAGTATTTGTGTAAACGTTTATTTATTTATTTATTTATTTATTCATAAGCAAGCCGTAATCAATAATAATAGATATTATTTCAGGCTCTTGTCAAGCTTGTTCATAGTTAATATTAAAAGGATAGTAATTTTATAATAATCATAGTAGCTGCACGAATTTCGCTTCTGAAAAAAAAGAGCTGGAAAAAAGCATTCGAACATTAAATACAATGTTCATCATCAAGTGCATCATATTAAAGTCTATTTAACCACCAGTCAAGCTCAAAATTCTTGCACAAGGTTGAAAGTTTTAATCATTTAAACCGTAAAAAATTTGAATTAATAAAATATCAATAAAAAAATATAGTTGTACAGGCGATCAAAAGGTCAGACTACATAGATACAGGATAAGGATTATGCAAGAAAATAGTTATTGAAATCAAATTGAGAAATTTAAACTAATAATTGTTAGTACATTACAACCCACTACAGAAACGGTTACTACTGGGTACCTTTTAAAAATGAATTTTCTATATATATAAATTACTGAAAGTTTTTCATTAAGAAAGATTGTATTTCAAGAGAAATTAAAATAATCATAATGAAATAATGCGGCACATCGTAAAATTCAGGACCTTTAATTATATAATTTGATATAATTTTACACTTAACAATTTCTAACTAATAAATTTCAATTACAAATAATATTAAATTAAAAACCATAAATAATAATAAATTGAGAAAAAATCAATATAAATTCAAATAAAATATAAAAAATGATATTATTTCCACAATATTAATTATTAACTCTTCGCTAAATAAGTTTTGGCTAGAAGATCCGTTTTCTAAGCATTACAAGCCATTCTGAATCACTTGAACCGTATGAGCGTATTGGAGGGTGAGAGTATATGTTTGTGTATGTGAGCCAAAATTTGACTTTTGTGGCATAGATTTAAAAAATTTAATATTCATTATATCTAATTCAAATAGTTTACGATTTTAGGAGATACGAGTACACATTTGACCAATATAATTAATACAATTAAAGATACGTTCAGTTTAAAGATATTAATAAAGACATCTTCAAAATACAATTTGAAATTTTTGAAATTGAAATCGAAATTTGATATCGAAAAGATTATGCAACTTTTCCTTACATCTCGTTTTTCGCTTCAAATTTTCTTCAAATTTATGTTTTACAACCTGTGGTATGTTGCTCGTTTTCGAATTTTACGTGTGTTCCGTCGCCACATCGTTATTGCCGTTTCCGGAATATTAAGCTGTTCATATGTAAGTATATTTTATTCAGATCGCGGCCGCCGTAGTGGCGCATACGTGCAGAATTATATAATCCGGAATTGTTAATTTTATGTTTTTGACATCGCAAAAGGCTGCAATTCGGAAATTTGGCGTTTCAGTTAAGCTATGTTTGAAACTATACATGGATAAATGTTGGCTTTGATAACTTTCTTAAATGGTATGAACTGTATACAATTACACTTAATATGTAATATATTAGATGCATATATTCATGTATTTACAGGCGCGCATATGCATCTTTTTTAATGTGCGAATATTTGTTTGTTCATGCATGTAATATATTTATTTGCCTGTATTTACATATTCATATCGGGACGTATTTATATTCAAATGTGAACATAATTATTTATTATTTATACGTTACACATTATTTATGTTCTTCATAATTATACACATATACATGTAATGTATTCATATGCATGTATGTATGAAATTGAATGAATTTATATGCAAGGTACAGTGACAAGAGCTACTGACTTTCAACTGCAAGGTTGAAATCTCGCTTTGCATGCATCCTGATATCAAGCAGTACCGATACTGTTAGCAAGATAGAGCTTTCAGAACCTACTATCAGTTTATTTCAAATAATGAATTTGTTAGCCCTTTGTATGTGTCAATATAATTTATGAATCTGGGACACGAAAATTCGGACTTTCCAGTGTATCGTTATACATTGTGATGCTTTTCAAGATATATTTGATAACTCAAAAGTTACTCAAAGCGAAAATGTATCCAGAACAGCGACTTCTATGGATGATCCTTTTCCCATCCTACTAATCAGTACATGGGCCGAGAGTTTCTCGCCCAGAATTCTGTGTTAGCATGCCACGACAGAAGTTTATCAAAGTCGAAGGGACGCCAACAATTGTCGGCGACTAATTAGCAAAATGAAATATGGACTAGGCGTACGTTGCCTTAGTTGTGGAAACAGAACCTCGGGTATGCATTAGGGATGTCACGAACCGTCGATTTTAAGAATCGGTACCGAGGTACAGAGCACCACCCTTCGTATCAGATCGTAATCTTAAATCAACGTGACGTTCATTTAATGAAATTTACTTATTCTTTCCTAAATGCTACACTTTCAAAATGTGTGCACTTCGGGGCATGATTATGAAATCTGCTTTTGAAGTTTCAATAGAAAGAAATAACTATATTATATGAATAACGCAATATCTGCTGGTCTAAACGCTACTTTTACACTCATTATAGAAATATTATGAGTCTATAGTTTTATTTGAAATAACTCTTACTCCAACACTTTTTAAAGAAGTAGATGAGGATCCCGGAGTATTTAAAGCTTTATACTTTTGTATGCCAAAGTTTCAGTAGGATAGAATATTATGATTTCATAATTGGTTGTCTGACAATATTGGGTTCATTTCATCCGAGCACAAACTGAAGCAAATTGATTCAAACAGATTTCTAAATTTGGTCAGTTTACGACAGTTTGTCTTCGTATAGAACAATCTCATGATATTTCCTATTTATTGCATTCAATGCGTTAAAAGATTTCTTAACAAAAAAATAGAGTTCTGTTTCTCAAAATGCTGGAACAAAGTTAATAATCTATAAAAGTTGGGACAGTTTTTGGTCGGATCAAGTATCGATTAATTAAATTGTGGCTGAAAATCATTAAAATAAAGCTATTCTTTGACTATATTTTATATGGTCAGCCCTAGCCAGAATAGACTCTGTATCATCCTATTCATAACGTTGCTCTATTATGTGCGACGCGCGACGGACCGTCGACTGGTTCCTAGAGATTTGGGTGAATTTTGAACATTGTTTGCCGTCGAGTTTCACTGAGGCTGTACAAACCTTTACACGCGTTGTGAAACTATGAATAAATAATTAAGATGACATGGACAACAATACGAGAACGATATAACTGTTTTCAACTATCTCTAAAGTGCCAGAGTTAAAGGTTATGAGCTTTATTGCAACATGGTTACTATTTTATTTTATATTACATTACATACTACTGTTGTTATAACAAAGCTGTGTTATACAAATTTTATAGAAATGTAATGTAAATGTAATTAATTCTACTAAACCTTCTTCTTCAAACGTAAAAGTATTATTGTATTTATTAAATACTTATATTTCAAGGTATAATATATTTTATATTTATTGCCATTAAAATCTATATATTACTATGGCACTGAACTTTTACGACGGCTGCAGTAATATCAGCGCGTTAAAACATCTTATTCGTTGCTATAAAATATTTTCTCAATATTCTGCACATGGTGCATTCACAAATTTAGAGGTAATTATTTTATATAATAGCTACACATATAATATGTACCGTACCCATGTTACTATATTTTATGCTTACCATATTTTCATAAATAAAAGTGAAATTTTACATCACTAAAGAATAATAAACTAGAAACTAGACTTTTAAATTATTTGGTGTATATATGTAATCGTTTTTATATTTAACGTAAGTATGCCTATTTATTTAGAAATTCTTTTTCGAGTTAAAACTAAAATGATTCTGCAGTTTGTTATTACATAATAAATTTTTTTTGAACATTTTTGACGTCGATTTATGCTGCATATACTAATTATAATTCTAACAGCATTTCAAGCATTTGTGAAAGTGAGCTATTAATTTTAATACTATGGCTACCTTCACAACAATTTCCATATATTTTGAGAAAGAATTATTGCAATAGTTTTAAAGAATTCAGCCACTTGAAACAGTTTATATTTTAACATATATCCAAAACTATATTTTTGTATCGTATTTCATTTATGGTTTATTAATATATTAATTTTTACTTATTTCTACTCCTTGTAACAAGCTTGCTTTCACGTGTATTAACAATTCAATTGTTAAAGCAGTAGTTTTTGGAATCAATTTTAGTACATAGTACTCGGACTCGATCAGAGCACTTTCCATGAAAGCAGTCCTGTTACCGCCACAATATGATAGTTACAGCTGTTTCAGTATGGTTAAAAACCAACATCAGTTATATAATTAAATTGCCTTCTGTATCATATCCAATTTTCCATCAGGTCTGCGAATATTTGTTCTAGAATAGAAGTATACGGTGTGTTCGGTTCGATTCGACCGATGTGCATACAAAAACGTTTAATCCTGAAATAACGAGCAGCACTTCTGCGTTTCGCGCTGGGAGCATAATTGGCAGCTGATGAAGAGAAACAAGTGGAAACTCTCCCTGGACAGTTTTCCGCGATTTTCTATATTCTCTGTTTCAAACCGCGGTCGGGGATTGCTGAATAATAATTTCAAAATTGAGTAGGTACAGTGGGAAATATAAATTTGCTTTGAAGTACTGAATTATCAGCCACAAATTGCGCAAGATTTCAAACTAGATTCAGAAGCTTTTTGTGACAAACTCTTTTCTTAAAATATTCTCTCTAAATTATATTCATGCTGGTGAAGAGGAACGAGAAAAACTATTGGAATCAGTGAAAAATCTCTTCGAACAACATTATGCCACATTATGTTTGCTGTTTCAAACCGTGGCCGGAGACATTCGAATGATATTTTCAAAACTGAGTAGATACACTAGGAAATATGAATATTTGTGAAAATACTAAATTACCATCTTCGAAATTATGCAAAGTTTCAAATCAGGTTCAGAGGCTTTTCGAGAATGGTCATTGCATATCTAAATATGACATTCTCTTAAAATTGTTTTCATCATCGGAGTTATCATTTCATTTCTGAATGCAATCTCAAATAAACTACTGACCAAATATTTTCCCATATTGATAAATCAAAACAGGCGGGCAAGATCTCTGGACAATTATGCACGATGTTCCACGTTTTACACTTCAAAATGTGGCTTGTTAGATAATAACTTCCAAAATGAGCGCAATGACAAAAATATCAATCCTAAATCAAAACTTCCAGAAGTATTTTCATGAAATTTGCAACATTTTGCTAATGTACGTTTGAGGGCTTCTGGTCTGTCAGAATATTAGACTGATGATGTGAGCATGATGTTCAGCACAATTTTGTTTCTGTTATTGTACGAGAGAGAGAATATTCATCCACATTCTACTAATTCAACTGAGAAGTACACGTATATTTCCAACGCGTAGTATATAAACAGGATAATGGGAACACAGATTAATAACACAATATGATGATTTGATATACAAGAGAAACATTCAAGGGCTTCGTGGAATGATGGATAGATAGACGGGATAAGTTAGTTTTAAATACGAGTTAATATGCGGTTTTGTATGAATATAAATAAGAAACATCCAAATGGAATAATCGGTAACAGCATTTCAATATTACGGTAGATATACAAGTATTGATGAAGAGTATATAACTTAACCTTCCATGGGCTATAGAATTGAAATTAATGCATCAGCTTACGAAAAAAGCCATGATTATTTGGTAACATATCAAACAATTTGAAATTTGACCTAAAAGTTATGCGGACCCATAGACGGTTAGAAAAAAATCTCACAAAATCAACTATCTGTAACACAAGCATGATTCCTGACATCCATTTAAAATTTTGAATTATTATTTATTTATTTAATTAATAAATAGTGTTTTGTGTTTTGTGTTTCAATAATTTTTATTTACTTCAGAATTGATAAAAAATATTTTTTATAAACATATTTCAGTTGTCTTATACTTCAGGATGGATGCCTGTTCAAAAAGTGTTTTGTTTTTATTTATATACTTTATATATATATATATATATATATATATATATATATTAGGGTGGTCCTTAAAATGGACATTTTCGAATTTCCTGGCTCCCAGGGGCTCAAATGGTTCCAAATTGATAAAAAACAATTTTCTGAAAGTTTTGGCTCTTAATATTAACGTTTAGATAGAGCGCAATTCAATCAAAGTTTGTATGAAAAGAATATGGAAAAAATTTTGAAAGTTTAAAAAAAATGTTTTAGGTATAATTTAGCGACAAATGAATGAGTTTTATTTATTCATTTGTTCGCTAAATTACATCTAAAAAACATTTTTAAAATTTCTGAAAAATTTTCCATGCTATTTCCATACAAAACTTTGATTGAATTGCGCTCTATCTAAACGTTAATATTAAGAGCTAAAACTTTCAGAAAATTGTTTTTTATCAATTTGGAACCATTTGAGCCCCTGGGAGCAAGAAAATTCGAAAATGACCTTTTTAAGGACCACCCTAATATATATATATATATATATATATATATATATATATATATATATATATACAATTTAGTGAATACTGTTATTAGTTATTAGATTTACATATATTTACAAATTAAATTTAGTCAAATATATTCTGTCCAAGCACATACCTGCATAATTAAACACGCAAGAATTAATATATAGTTCGAGAAAGTTCATATCGCGAACAAATTCAAATTTAGCATTTCATTTTTTTAGCATTATACTTTTAGTGTTAAAGGTGCCGAACATGAAAATTAACGTCGGGTGAAATTATCTTCAAATTTAATCGAAAAAGTTATATAAGCTATCATTTGAAATACCCTATAAAATCAGCCAATCAATAATATATAACAAGTATTTATGAAAATTGCATACTTTAAAAGTCTACTATCGATAAAAACTTTTAAAACTAATGGGAATTTATATATTTAGAATTTGGTATTTATATATTTAGAAAACGGGTATATATCGCTAAGATGATATTATGCTATAATGTTGAGAATTTGCAGGTTACGTATTTGTAAAAAAGCTATTGATCTATGTTTGTGTCAGATACGCAGCCAGGATGTTTAAGTATTCTGATAATTGAGTAACAATAAATAATTATATTATTTATTGTTACTCGATATACTATTATATTCGGCATTATGTCTCAAGGAAACTTGCAAAAAATGTGATATGTGTAAATAATAAACTTCATGAATAAGAATTTTGATTCAGTAAAATGGTGACGATAGTATTGTAACTCCTAAACTGTAAATTTTTATAATTAAACCACTCGTCGCAGGTCCATATTTTCTTTACATTTTAGGATTGTTTTTAATTCTATAAACCTTATTATTATGAAGAAGTTTCATAAAAATCGTCAAACATTTTTGTTTAACAATTAATTGCAAAGAATGAGCTCAGGCAACCATTACCAAAAAGTTATTCCTTCGGGAAGATAGTAATGTACTAAAGTTTACTTGATATTTGAAACAGCACCTCTATAAACTGATCTAGGTGGTAAATATATAAATTAATTATAAAGTTATCGGTCAATTCTAATACCTCGGATTATAGACCCGCCTTAACACCAACGGACATGTTAATGCGTGTGCCCTAATCCGCTAATGGATATGAGACAAGCTCCTAGAATCTATCGCTATTAAACTGATTCTAATAGACTTGGAATGAACCTCGAACCTAAATTTATTATAACTCAACCCAAAGGCAAAACCATTAAGTATTAGGTACGGAATTATATAGTCAACTCAACACCCAAAACCAATTCAATTATTACATATAAGACGGCATTGGTAGTAACTACATTCTCGAACGTTTTAGAATAATAAAAGTAAATTTGCTGGTTTACGCATTTATAAATAATTTTAATATATATATATATATATATATATTATATACTATATCTATTCTTAATATAATAACATTTCAAAACTGTATTATGTTCATTCCATTTCAAATTAAATTAATAAAACATTAAGCCGTTCATATAAATCGTAGCAAATATTTCTTTTGACGTACATATCCTTTGAAGTTACAGTATGCGTTTATGCTATGCAGACGGTTTTGTATAGTGAGAATGTGAATATTCTTGCAAAGACGAAAATAATTAAATTATTTCTGTATTTAATTGCAGGAACAACTACCTATGTATGCGAAGTGTTCTACTGAAAATCGTATGTTTTGTTCAAACAAGATGATGAAAGACTTTTATGGATATGTGAAGTTCTCATTTTAAATGAGAAATTTGGAATACTATATGCAAAATATGTATTTCTCAGGTATGTTTTTATAGAAAATTATAATTATAAGATCTTATCCAATGCATCACAAAACCACGTTTTTACATATAAGGATTCTGTTTGTCCCGTACTTCTATCTTTATAAGAAAGGGGAAAAATGAACTCATTGTTTTTAAAGTTTTGTATTATACCGTTAGCAAGCGGGATAGTAGTATATAAAACTTCTAAACTAGTAATACTATAATATACATTTTATACGCATTTATTTCACTTCTTGTAAAAAATATTTGGATTACATGAAATCTCTTCTGTAAGATTAATGAAATGTGAACATTTTACACAAACGAATATATAAAATCGAATCAACACTTGCAATAACCGTTTAGAAATATTTCTTCCAAATGTTGTTCTATATACTTCAACAATGAAGTATTCAATAAAATATATATTTGTTCTAGAAAAGTTTGTTCTATTATCCCAAAAGAGTGCTCAATACTTTGTTACAAGTCATAAAATAACAGTTTTTTTATTTCCTAATAATTTAGAATATATATGTACATATTACCTAAATACAAATAGACAATGATATGTATGTTCTCATATGATTAATGTATTTGAAAGCTTTTATACAAGGTGTCACTAAACGGTGTGATAATTTTGATTCAAATTTTCTTGGTGAATATTAGAGATACAAATTATCCCATGTTGGGTACTTGTACTGAAAATTATACCTAATATTTTGGGTAAATATTTTTTATTGCCCTGTATGAAGCAAACAGCTTTCTGCTTGTGCGTTGTGGCATTTTGTACATTGGAGCTGCAATTTGCTCCACAAACCTAGAGGTCAAAATGTGATTTTTTCAGGTATTGTATTTGAATTTTATTTTTTGTTCATTTAAACGTTGGAACAGTAACTGTAATTAACATTTTTGGACTAGACCTTTTGTTAAACTATAAATTCGAATGAAAAATTGTTCGAAAGCCCTTCATTTAATAGATTCCATTCCAAAGTGGTCACTTTTTAGTTTCACACTGAAAAAAGACGAGTAAAAAATAAATAAATTTACCTGTGATTGTGAGTAAAATGCATGAGAAAATTTTGTGTAATTTTTAGGTTTTTATGTATTTTACTTTCAAACTGCATGAAAATTATTTTTTCAATCTACCTAAAAGTGTTATAGAGTTGGAAATAAGAACTTAAAATCATTGGTTGAGTATCTTCTTTAACATTTGTTCTGGCATGTTTATAAAGCAAAATTGATTTAGTACAATTCCTCACTTACTGCGCGTATTTCTTGAGTTTTTTTTGTGACGAAAGGAGTAAAGAAATTTAAATAAGCCGTAATAAATAAACACTTGGAAAAACCGCTTTCTTGCAAATCTTTACTTAAAATCTGCTCTACGTTGTCGTCGCGTAAACTAACCAAGTCGTGCTTCCGCGTTTTTCTCTCTGCAATCACTTTGCGTCGCTCTTTGTTTTCATTAAAGCGGATACAAATTGTTTGCCGTTCGTCCCCTGACTCCACAGTGAGGAAATTGCCGCATTTCGCCGTGAGATAGAATTCTTTTTCGGCTTTCCGTGAAAATAATACGCGCACTTCCTTCGGACGTCTTCTTTGGCGCAATATCTCCTGCAAAGGAAAAACTAGTGGCCGGCAATAAACGCCTCTGGTAAGAACAGACACTGCCGCGCGATATCTAATTTGTTTATGAATCCAGCGGAAATTGCTTTGGTGTTTCTCGTACCATAGACTTTTCTCAACCGCGCGGTTGTTCTATCTTGTACAAAGGCAAGATAGAAGATAATACATAGCTTAAGGAGGTTTTAATAATCAATTATAATAACGAGTTTATGTCTGATTAAAAAACATTGTAGCTTCTATTTGAAACTTGAGCTTCATCATAATATTACTTCAACGCAATAAAGTATTATTTATACAATAAATGATTAAAAGCAATTTTATTGGCTAGGCTATGTTTGATTCTCTCTAAATTAAAAAAAAATCATGCAGTTTAAAAATAATGACGTTTCAAGTGCAACATAGAGCTTAGATAAAATTGTGACCATTTTCCGGTTATTTTTAATTTTGTTAATTCAAAAACCCGTAATCGCCAGTAACATATCTAATGCCACGATTCAAAATAATGACGCGATTTTCCCAAGTTTTCTAGAATTAATGCTATTGTTCAACTATGGATTGAAAATTTCCAAAATGGGTCGGGCTTGAAAGACCCTCCTTAACAAAAACTAAATTATGTTGCCAAGTTCCATCAAAAGTTTGCTCATTTAATCAGAATTGTAAGCTGGTAGAATACTACTAGATAGTTTCATAATACAAGAAATCCAGTAGAAAAATAAAATCCTAACTATATCCTTATTAAAAATTAGGTCAAGTTGTATTCAATCAAGATTCACAAATATTTTTGAATTGTTTAATTTTTTGTTTAAACTAAGAATAGCGCAAATGAAAACTACAAATATTTGCAATAAAATGCTTGCAAGAAATATTGTTTGTATCAGCAGTTGCCGTATAATTTATTATTAATGGATTCGCTCTAATGTGGCATCTATAACGCTATCAATCTTCATTGATTTACCACTACAAATAATTAATAAAAATGTTTGAAAACCATTTTTCATAAGCATATTCATTTTACGTAATTTAATTACAAGTACGATTAAAAATATTAAGTCTCTCGTTTAAAATACTCACGGCATTAATCTAGCGCGTATCTAATTATTTTTCCCAATTGTGATATTTTAATTAAAAACGTAATACACAGCCTGCGTGACATTTACCTTGATTTTTTTATTTGCTGGCGTTGTTGTATTTTGCTTTTTTATCTTGCTTTACCAATTATATGATACGGGTAGATGCTGGGACTAAATCCTGTTGCTTTTAATAAATGTTGGAATACACGGATTAAATCTAATGAAACATTTGCCGGAGGTACTGCCCGCTGCACAAGTGCCGAAGGATTTGTGAATAGAGCTCGTGTGTGAATGTTTTTGCATCTAGCTTTATTAAGGTGTGAGCGATAAAATTAATTTGGTTTATATATATATATATATATATATATATATATATATAATATCAGTGCTCTGCTTGAAAGTTCCTTGATATTTTTTATCGTAGTATCTTTAGTTCTTTTATTTTATGTTCAATGACATTGTTCAAAAGACTTCTCACTCTCAATAAGAGATTAATACTTTATTTAACAGTCGTATTTGGTACACTTTTTTCTCTCATATTCTTTGCAGTACTTACATTTTTTTGTTACGTTACCAGTCTTTTATTATCCTCTGCAGCACCACATATCACGATGTAGTTTTGTCGCTCTTTCTTAGGATCCAGATCCTTTATTCGAACAGAGCCACACTTAAAAACTATCGCATTATTATTTCGTGTTCCTTTTTTCTGTTTTCCCTCAATCAATATCAATTTAATATCAGTTTAACTATAAAACATCAAGAGCGCACTCTAGTTATTGAAGAAGGTTCTCTACTTTTTTCTCCGGAAAAATTACCGGAACACATAAAATGCCGTCTTGTTGTGTCTAGCGTTTGCCTTGTCGCAGTTTAATCAGGCAGACACTAGCGAGCTCAGACAAATAGACAATTCCTTGGGCTACAACTGGATCTTAGAATTGCATGGAAAATTTCTACTACTTTGCAGCGGTAATGATGGCGTTGTTTCATATTTTTTGTAGAGTCGAGAGTTTGTTTATAGTGCTGAAATTTGATCAAACAGAAGATGACATAGCTTAGATAATAGAATCGTAATTTTCTTTTGTTATATCACTATCTAATTCATTATTTGCTTTCGTTTTAATTCAATTAATTTTTAATCTTCAAATATTTTACGCTTCATAGATATAAGATATAAAAAAACGTTATATAGGTATAATTTACCAAACGACACAAAATTGTTTATATTAATTTACAATATATTTAATTGTACATATTGTACTCAATTATATATGTACTCTATAGAATGCATTTCTTATAATTGCACAATAGATTTAAAATTTGCTCTATTTTGCATATTATTTACAAAATTATTTGAAAATATATTGGCAATATTTGGTACTATATTGAATATAAATTAAAATAAAGCAACCGACAAAATTAGAACTTCTATATTACTTCAGAATAGTTGCAGATTAGATCGTTCAAATTGATGACGTAGGTACTCTTACCTTCTATATTCGTGTACGTTTTGCTCTTTGAAATATGCAATTTTACTAAATATTTTAAATACAAACAATTATCAATTCCGAAGATTTAAATTGCAATTAGTAAGCAAATTTTCTAAAAAGAAAAAAAGATAAAGTGTCGCTCTTAGCAACATTATTGCATGAGGATGATGTAGGTACTTTTAACTTCTATATTTGTGTACGGTTTGCTCTTTGTAATATGCAATTTTACTACATACTTTAAATCCCGGATATTTAAATTACAGTTAGTAAGCAGATTTTACAAAAGGAAAAAAAGATAAAGTGTTGCTCTTAACAACATTCATGTTTTTTTAAATAGTCAGATTTCATAGTTGTTTTAGTAAGAAAATATTTAATAAATAATTTACACAAGTACGATATAAGGTGCCAGATGATATAATTCTCAGACAACACTTAGCCGGGGTGCGACTTGAGCCATGGTACAACTTGAGCAATCTTACGTATAAAAGATAATATTATTTGTCAATCGTTTTACAAGCATCGATATCAATGAAGAATATCAAATATTTTCAAAATATTTTTGAAGTGATCCTGATATGATTATTTCAATGAATTTAATAAATCTGCTAATTCGATAAATTATGTGAAAACGCTAACCAACCCATAAAAGATCAAGTCGGTTTCAAACTATCAAAAAAATAATTGTTAGAGACTTATGAGGAAAAACTGTTTTGACGAGCTTTAGCCAAGCAACGATCGCCTTAGCAGATGATGTCGTTCTAATCTTTAATTGCAAGTATATATCAAGATTCCTTTCCCAAGCATCAATATCGATTAAGGATATCACACAGCTATTTTTTACATCTTATCTCCGCCGACAATACGGGTTCCATACATTGACCCTCGTTGAAAACGTGCTATCACATCGTCATGTTGACTCTTGAATATTGCCTTTTCGATACTGTATCGCCATACAGAATCGGTGTTAACTGCCTCAATGGCTATTGGCCGCCTGTAAAATACTGGTAGGGTCACGTGCATGTTATTGCAGCCCTATAAATTCGATTTAATCTTTTCTGCTGGAAATAGAATCAGCACTTTCGCTATCCTGCTAGGAAAAAAACGCTACGTCATATTAAAAAGAGTTTTTGACAAAAAAGTAAATCTTTATAAGTGCACAATTCATTACAGAATACTGATACAAATGAATGAAATGAATGTATTGTATCTTTTTAATCTGAAAAATCCGATTTGCTAATTTTATTTCTCAGCATTTCAAGCCATTCTGAATCTAATGAGGCTAATGTGTGTGTATGTGAGGCGATTTTTGACCTTTTGTTCACGTTTTCTCACAAATGCTCTATAGCAACTCGGTATACTTATGAATCACTCCTAAATTAATATATTGATTAAGTCCATTTTACAGTTCATGCGACAGTTGTTCTGCTATGTTAACATATGCATGAAACATACATACATACATTACTTTAATTTCTGGTTCATATTCAAGAAGGGTTTTTAATGTTATGTTTTTTTAAATTATATTTCAAGCTGCTTCTCCTAGTATTTACACTTCTTTTACGCTTTATATTGCTATCGAATTTAATCTATTAGGTTATTTAATTTAAATAATCTGAATTCTTCGACATTCTTGGTTAATAGAATTCAAATACAAGTTGTAAGTTAATTTTTGTTTCTAGTACTTAAATTAAAAGTATATTACTCTTTGCACTAAATATTTTATTTTTTGGTATATTTTAATAATTTGCTTATATATAATAATAACGCTGTCATTACGTTCTACTTCGATAAAATTCAACATATATTAGTATTTCAATACAAATTGTCAATAAATAGATGTTTTCAGAACTGTAATAAGTCAAAGTTGATGTTGATTTTAAGGTTATACTTTAAATTAATTTTTCGCAAATTTTTCAAATATTTATTTATTTTAATTATAGTTTCATTTGTATCTATATTATACTGTATAGGAGAAGTTTAATATCATATATAAGTACATACGATACAGATTTATATGTTCAAGGTATGCATTAAATTTTAATGTTATATGGAGTTTGTTGAGAAAAATTTGAAGTATTTTTAACCACTCTGATACATGTTGTATGTGATTTGTAACATATTAATTTTTCACTAAAAATTTACCTGATAAAACATAAAGACCGCACGCAAAAAGAGTTTTTCCATCTTGACTGCAATGTCCGAGGGCGCACGAAAGCGTGCCCCCCAACAGTAAGGCTAGTGCCGAAACTGCAAAAGGTGTGCACATTCTGAAAAAAAATGTATTTATGATTACTATTTTGTGCTGCATTAAAATAAGCTAACATATATAACTATCCATAAACCGTTAATAATAAATTTAAATAAATCCAACAATTTATGACTGTCTTCTTAACTATAGCAACCAGCTTAAACATATGCCATTAATATTAACAATATATCTATTGAAATTAACTACTCATATACCACTTAATTACCGTTCGAAAGCATCGAATCATAAACAATTATTCCATTACAAACGTTTGCAATATGTACTAATGTTAATGTCCACAAAGCTGTTTCCTACAAATTCGCATAATGCGATTATGCACACGCCGATTATTCTATTATGCTAAATTCGAACACATTATTCGGCCACGTAAATTATCATCAAGCAATGCATGAAGCAAAACGTATTAGTGATATTACTTACTAGAGTTAACCCAAATGCATCCTTAATCCTGTCACAGTAATCTGCGACTGCATAGGTACATCTTTAGATTATAGAATGGTTATTGGACAAAAGTCGGATTAGTAGAATTATTATAGATATAAATTGGTTGACATAAATTAAGAATGTATCTGAAGAACAATAGACTTTCCTTAATGAAATCAAATCTATAATATTTTTTTATTCTATTATATATCCTTGTAGGTATCCTACTTACATTTATATTTTTACCACACATTTATCTTTTATTCTACATACACTTTCCTGTTCATTTTCATTTGATATTTTTAACAATAATTATGTTAAAACAAATATTTTTTAACATTATTTTTTAATTAAAGAGCAAGTTTTGTATGAAAGACATGCTTGCAAGAAATTGTTTAGTTGTCAAATATTCTAATTTCATTTGCTTTTGTATACTTTTGAGTATCATTCAAATTTTCACACTGAATAATTGCATTAATTTTTCAAATAATGATATGAATTGGTTTTAAATTTTGTAATTTTAAAAATAAATTTAAATGCTATTTGAACAATAAAGTAAAAAACAAATATTTGATAAATACTTACTTCAGATATATTTTATTCACAAACAATCGATTTAACATATTCAATCCAATATTGATATGGAAATTGTAATTAAGTTCATGAATAATTTAAAAGTTATATAATAAAAACTAAATAACTTAAATACGTGAAGCGTTATTATTTATATAATTTTTCGATACTTTTATTTACCTATGAATAATGTATTCAATTTAGTTAGCTCGTACCGTGATGCAAAATATAAATTGGTGATGTTTATGGCTTAAGTAATTATATTTGTGAACCTTCATATGTAATTAATATGCATTGAATTTCCATATTAATCAAAGCAGATAGTAATCTGGCACCGGTAATTACAGTTTCACATCATTGCAAGTACTACATAAATCTACGAGAAATGTCATTACAGTATTTCATTTTCAGCATTTGACAAATTCAGACATCTAACAAGATATAAAATAGTAAATTTCGAATATTATTCATAAATTAGCCGCATTGAAAATAAAACGGGTAAATTTAGTTTATATATTTCAGAATCATCATTTATTATTGGTTAAGTAAGTAGCTGGAATCAGTTTCAAGAAACTATTATTAATATTATTTAAAAATATATTAATATTTTTTATATTAAAATTATTCATTATTCATTGGATTAAATATGTTTTAATATCATTCGATCACTTGTGTTTTATTAAATGGTATATTTTAGTCTTACCTAATATGCCCTGCTCTTTGTCCTAAGGTATAAAGGTAGCCTATACTTATTTTTACCAGGAGACGTAAATTGGGAAATAAATTATTTCACTTCCAGAAACCGAAATGAGAAACGGTCCTTGGCAAGTTTTTCAATATAGAATTCGCGCTCTGTATCAAAGAATTTTCGGCTTTCATTATTATTCTACGCCTTGATCTCGATAGCGTTCTTATCCTTTAATCTTGAGATGCCAAAGCATATGCTATAGGTCTATATATTTCATATTTGAGGTCTTTGGGAAAAGTGTCGTAGGAAAATATTTTTAGAATATCTGAACTTATTAGGTTTAGAATATGTTTTCGATTTCAAAATAGTATGTAATGCACAAAAATAAATTTTATTTAGCATTGTTGGGCTAGCACCAACTAGCCCAGGTTCGCTGGTTCGATTCTTGCTACCGCCGTAGCCCGACATCAGGCAGCTTTGATGTCAAATTTCCACTTGGGGTTATAGATTACAATATAATTTCAAGTGGAAATCGTCCTTCGAGGACGTAGTTGCATTATTCAATCATATGAAAACTATAAGACGTAAGAGCTAATATAAACCCCACACATAGGAGAATGGTGAACCGATGGGTTGCCTCTCATAAAAATACCCCAGGCTATAAGTCTTCAACAAGAACAGCTCTACTTTCATTTGATTTTAGCGTCTTTATTTTCATTAATTCATTAAAACACCCATGTCTATTCTTCCGTGTTCAAAATTTCACCCTGAGTTTTTCAAAGTGGTGTCTGCACCACACAGTAGACATTACGTTAGTTAAGGGGCTGAATTAAAAAAATTTAAAGCTGAACTCGACATTATTTTAAATTCTAAAGTAGTTTGGGAAACACTGCTCTTAAGTAATATATTGATTCAAATTTACTTTAATAATATACTAGTTCACACTGGGAAATATTGCGAAATATTGCCGATTAATTTTTTTTTGTAAAGTAATGCAAAAGTTTATTTAATAATAATTAATTTTAATTTCTCCGTATAGTAAAAAAAAATTTAATCATTTATTTATTCAAATATCCTTTTAAACTCTAAGTGCAATTGATAAAATACACAACTTTAAAGTGTATTTTATTTATTTGTAATTTAAATTTCTAATTAAAATAATGCGCAATTTTTAATTTTTTAATTTTTAATTTTTAATTAATAATTTTAATTTTTATTTTTTTCAAATTACACTTTAGGTATCTATGAGTACTATTAATGACATTATGATTTATTAAAAATATGTATTTCATAAGTAAAATTTCATTCTTTTAAATTAGGCGCCATAATTTCTAAGAGGAATCAACTTTCGGTTTTATATGTACAATTCTGTGGAATGTATGTTTGAAATTTCAAATTTCAAATATAACGGACATTTCAGATACATTTGTCGAAGTGGACATCTTCACAACTACGATTTATGCTTTTGTAGATGGTGTCCTATCTACTTTTATAAAAATTTCATGTCTTTGCTGTCGCATTTTAATACCAATCTTGATAGCGTTCAGTCTTTCTATTGCTGACTGTTAAAGAGTGAACTATCTTACGCGGATTCATATAATTTCAATTATATTTTAAATTTTTATTATACTACTAATGCGTTTTATTAATAGCTTTATTTTTAATTAAATTATACTGGTTCTATTTTTAATCATCATTATTGAAGTTTATTTGTTAAATGAAAGTAAAATTTTTGTAATTCCATTTGAATTTGTGCTAAGGGTTTTAATTATTTTGAGACAGAGTACTTCAAATCCTGACGTGAGTAGCGTTTGTCTGTGTTTTACTATTGATTTTGTGTTAATTTTTTACCGAAAACTTTACTTGATTTATAGTATTAACTGTAATCGTTATTCTTAAGATTATTTTTTTTAATTACACAAGCTACGCAATGGATAGTATACACAAGCAACAACGAATTTATTATTTACTGTTTATTTCATTTATAAATAACAATTCAATAATAATCAATCAAATTCATTTATATTCTATATAAATAGTGTTAATATATTCGTCAATGTACTGTATAAATGCAGATTCCATAATTCTCGTGCTCTGTTGATCGGCATGCCTCGAGTACAATAATCTTTGTCCATCAGCTTTATTTATATATAAATAATCGTTTTGCTGTTAATCATTATTTTTACTGTTTAAGTTTTTAATAAATACATATGCTTATATTTGATGGGCCTGTTCACACTTTCACTATTAATTAGTGTTATTTTTTTAGTACTAGAATATGTACTATGATAATACGATGACATCCATGCCATCACTATTAATCAATATTTAAGCCATTATTAATTACTTTATTTTTGAGAATATTTTTATATCTTGTAAATTATCATGCTTTGAAAGTTAGATATTATATTTTTTTTCAATATATAAGGTTGAAGTATTCATTTTAATGGTTTTATATAAAATATAAAATTAAAAACACAGATATTGCAATATTCAAGTTCCGGAAAGTCAAATATATATATATATATATATATATATATATATATATATAGGATAAAAAATTTATTCCGCATACAATTATACAATAGCAAGTAATCATTTTATTTTTGATTTACAGATAGTTTGCTGATTGAACCATATACTTCGGATTACTAATTGGACATGCTAAGTTTTAGTTTCATTGGATTGAGACTCGGGTAATAATATCTTTTATAATATATATATTAAGTTGATAGTGCATTATAAACAAGATTATTTACTTTCAGAAGTTTCTCCAATTCGCGAGTGCAGACTATAAAACGATAAAGTAGTTTGGCATAGTGTATTTTTGCTAAAACGGTACAGACAATTGAACTATCGTATCGATTTGCGTTTGTGCTAGTTAATTGTGCGATTTTTAGTGCGGTTTATTCGCGATTATAACCGTTACAATTCGTGATTTAGTATGATAGTATAGTGTAGTTGTGTTTTAGTGTAAGTTCTAGTTAATCTAGTTACTAGTGCAAGTTCAGTGATTCCAGAGTGGCATCGGAGCAGCTGTTGGCGGAAAAGAATCCTGTAACTGGTATCCTGTTAGCTCTCTTCTGGAAATCTGGAGGTAAATTGATTTAAGTTTTGCAATAGTTTTGTTAATCTTTCATAAATAATTTAATAAATATTTTGTCGTTCTAGACAACAAATTGGTAATCCGGATGTTCCAGAAGAATCGGTGCTTGTTGGCGAAGGCTGAGTGTTTTAAATTTCTAAGCATGCTTTCTGTGGTATGATCACATGCACAAATGGAACTTACTTTTACTGCAATACGTTCACTTTATAAAATTTTTTATAAGCTCATTTTATATATATTTAGCCACATAACATCCATGCCTTAAATAAGCCCATAGGGCATAATGCCATTTAGTTTATCCTAAAATTGCAGTAAGTGTTGTTCCCTATGTGTTTGTAACCTATTCGATTGTTTGTTATATTTAGTGCAAGCAAGTTAGGGAAAAATAGTGATCATACCATATCTATGTATATAATTCATCTATGTATTTTTTCCAGCAGTGTTAAAGAATAATTTGAAGTGTTGAAATAATGTTTTTAAAATAAATAATGTGTTTAGTGTCCATTCATGTCGCGTAAAATTATTAAATTAAAAAAAGTGTGTGTGTTAATATTTCCTGTTCTAATTTCGCGTAAATTAAAGTGAAAAAAACTTTCAGTGCTACTCGCGAAGAAATGTTTCCAGCCGTCATATTCAAGGTAGGAATTAAATCCTAATCTATTATTAACAAACATGCAATTTATTAAATATTTATCATGAAAATCTGTATTCAAATAAGCATATTATTGAATTTTGCGTTCTCTGGAAAGATTCGTATATAAAATGAAAAATATACTTCTATTATATCACCAACATTATGTAGAATGTACAGTTATTGCTTTATAGTCTATTTTTTCTTTGTCGTTGAGAATTTGACTGACAGTCGACTGACGAATGTTTCAATAATTCATCTAACGTTTTTAAATGTTTCGCCCTGTTGTAAGTATATCAATTAAACATTGCCATAGACTTGTCTGCTTGCGAATGATTTATGTAGGTTCTTGTAATATATTTTTTATGATACACGTAGCATTTTATTTGCAGAGATAATAAAAATACGTGCTCTGCATGCGCGAAGCGTATATTGCGTATTATGTGTCTGGCGATGCTTTTCTGCGGCTTATGATCACACATAGGGACTGTGGAAAATATACGAAAAAACGGACCATAATGAGATTATTGTTAAGTTTTAATTGCCTTAAATTATTTTAGATCTTCCATAAGTTAGGAGTAGAAATTGACAATTTAATTCATGCCATCGTTAAATGTCTAATTAAAGAAGTTAATGCTTTAAATATGATTTAATTATACTTTTTCCACAGCTGTAAAAGAGTTTAATTTCTCTGATAAATAATTTACACGGTTATTGAAAAAATCATTATCCGGTTATTCTTTCTGGGGACAAAAGATATTTTCTTCGGGAACTCAATTTTACTAATCATTTCCTTATTCAAACATTCATCATACATCAAAAAATTTACTACAGAATTATATTTCAAAATTCATCTAAATTTTTATCTGTTTTTTGTTTTTGTGATAGTCACTTGAACCTTCATCAAGTTCTTGAAGTCTGCAATTACGTTCTTTTTTAATTTCAAATGATCATTTCGGAAATTAAATTATTTCATCTTGTTCTAAATATTTTATTTATGTTTTCTGAGTTATTATTGTTGATTATGATTTCTAGACTTTTAAACTTAAGACCGCATTTTTTCTCCTTTTTTATTTAATTTTTTTTTATTATTTTATTTAACGCTTTGGGGATTTGACATGTTTCTTCCTTCGTAAACTTTATTGTTAACCCTTTTCCAATACAAACTCTCAACACTCATCAATGGAAATAGTTATTGTTCCTCAAAATCATCCAAATTTCAAATAAAATATTGTAGGAAATTTTTCTGTATACCTATATATTAAATTTTTCTACCTATAGCATATCTTATTTTTTTATCAAATTATTATATAAATTTCAATAAAATATTCAATATTGTTCTTCTTATCTTTTTGGCCTTGTCTATCTATATAAGACATATAATCCATTGTTAGAGAAATACAAAAAAGAATTCAAATAATTTTAATTTAAATCCTGTTAGTTTTATTAATACGTTTCACATTTTCTGGTGTATTATGATTTTTTCTTTATCAAGTTAATTTTATTTATTTTAGATTTCTCGATTTTGTTTGTAAATGTTGCGTAAGCTTACAGTTACTAATGGCTAAGGAAATGTAATTTTTATGGTTATTAAAATACACAAACTCATTTAGCTCTGTTTAACACGTACGTGGACGTGAATGCTATAGCATATATTTTTATTGTGACAGAATGACATGAATGCTATAACATTAACATTTTAAAATCAATTATTTTAAATTTAATTTTATATTACGCTACGTTTTTCTTAATATACCTTTTCAGGGTAATGACTAACTGATTGTTAAGGTATCTTTTATCCATAGTCATAATTTAGCATGGGCAAGCGCATTACGTAAAATAAAAGCGCAAAACTTGACGTGGATGCTATAGCATTTATAGTATATAACGATAATCTATGATAATCTAACGACCCTTATATTCGGTTTATTTTTAGCTCCAACTCAGTTCTTACACAAATAATAAACACACAGGATAAATAATTTGCTATGAGGATATCGTATACCACAAAACTATGTATTAGGAATAAAATTTGTGTTTATTATTTATTTAGTATTTATTATATAAGTATGTATCTTATGTACATATTTTTGCAATCTCACATCAAATTCTTAAATAAACCTTTTCGTAAATATATTCTACGTGTGATTCCTTTATACGAATGTACCTCGTCGCACGACTATCATCATTTTTAACGCGGCGAAAATACATGAAGCGAGGCGGACGGCATTAGATATTTTCGCCATCGCCTCCATCGGCTCGTTTCTGCACCGGCAAGCGGCTAGGCGGTAAGGCGGGAAGGCGGGAAGTTCGCGGCCCTCTGGCTTGATTTATGACGGCCAAGAGTCGCGCAGAAGGATTTAATGTTTCGTAAATAACAGTGAGAAGACTTCAGCCGTTTCCTTTGTCACGGTGAATGATCGGCTTCGTTGCGCTCGCCGGTATTGTGTTCATCGGTGGATTGTTGCTTAAATCGATTCGTGTATTATGAGTTATATTTCTATCGATGTCGGATTTTGAAAGGGATTTTAGGACATTTCGAAAAATAGTTTATGTTACGGCAGCAATATACTCATTCCCTTGTTTTGAAATAAAGTTTTATATAGGCAGTATTTTTAATGGAATTTTAATAAATATGTACCAAGGGTACAATATCTGAACATGTCATTGTCGAGTGTAGATTTCTTTACTTTTGAGGTCATTGGCAAATTCTAAAATACTGAATAGTATTAATATTTATATTGATGGAACCCGTTAATTTGGTAGAATTCGAACTTCAAAATGGATATTTTTAGGAAGGATACCACCTAATCTTAACTAATTAAGTTGTAAGTGTATTGGTTTTAGTAGATATTATAAGTAATTATAATTTGGATACACGTTCTAAATTTTGAAGTTCATATGTGATATACATATCTTTTCGAAATCCTGTCAAATTGGCATTTAGGGTAGTAAATTATACAAACAATGATTATATTTACTTCTTACTCAAATAACAATATAATAGCAAGAAGTCTGAAATGATAAACTTGATTACATTGTTATTTTGTTTACAATCAAATCGTTAACAAAAAAGATCATCGCGTTCCCTCGAAGCTTTCTTCCAGATCAGTAAATGTCAACATGAATTTAATATATATGTATTTTTGTATATATTATAATACCATTATATGTATAAAAGACATTCAAATCATTTGCAAAAAATATGGTTATCGTGTTGTTGATTGCTTGAGTAATTGTGGATTTGTATAAAAAATTAGACAATTTTTATAAAACTAAAGAACTTCATATTGTCAATTTTGATCGATGATTTATTGTTTTTTAAAGTATTCCTTTTTAATCAACTTCAAATGGACGACTAGAGCGTTTTTTGAGTGAATAAACACCAGAATAAAATTTACCTTTGCAGAACTAAAAAAAAAAGTAAATATTGACAAATTTTCGATTTGATTTTTCAATTTTCACCGAACGCCAAACGAAAACTGCGCAGTAAATTGTTTTTATTGACGGACATCTAAACTGCCTACCATCCATTAGCAAATTATTCACAATGCACATATTTACCTTTGGACTAAGTCAGCAAACCTTAAATTTGAATTAAAATCATTGCCAACCTAATATAATAAATTAACAAATTTAACATTTTTATGAATTTATTTTAAAACGGGTTTTAGTAGGTTAACTGAAATATAAATAAATAGAAACTTAGAAAAATAGAAAAATATAATATAAATAGAAACAGAAACAGCTAATACTTCAATAAAAGGTATAATTCAATCACTATTGCCAAACCACGTTATGTATCTGATTCTCATTGAGACAAAATATTTTTAGTTATTATTTATTTTTTTAACTACAATATGTATATCGTATAGCTGCTAAAATTTGTATCAAATTTATCGCTTTTTATAAAACACATGGGTGTCTGCATGTCCAGCACCCTTGTCTGAAGGGGTTTCATTGTTTATGGCTATCTGGCTCGGACAGACCGAAATAAATATATATAATTGCGAGAGATTTTTTCTATTGCCGCGCCGGTGTGATCACAAGTGGTCATTTATTTTCGAGCACTCTTTTTCACTTAACCGTAAAAAAATCGAATTGTAAAAGCAGCCAGATCAGAGTGAATATGCGAACCCTCAACGATAAATCTGCAATAAATCTAATTCTAATAATGTAAAGTGTCTAAGGAGCAAATTGCAAGATAAACCATTGCTTGCCTTTATACTAGAACGTTTTACGGTTAATGACCGGGTTTATATAGAAGATAAATAACCTGATATTAAAGATAACGAGCAATAAATCTGTAAATGATAATATTCTTAGTTAACTCCATGTACTTTATATAGTATCACGACTTTATAGGAATATGGATGTCATAAAAGTTTTGTAGATAACTATTAAAAATTAGTTCCGACTCTTAAATATTTTATTGACATATGCTGTAGAGTTTACGATGTTGTAGTATAAAAATATGAGTATGCCAACTAAAGTTATGAATTATTAATGTTTTATACTTTACTCAAAAATAGAAAAAGCTTTTATATAGCGATGGTGGTAATTACATATTATGATCAATTATAAATACTTATATATTTTTCTCAATAACAATTTTATTTTCCAAAATAGTTTTCCAGAATACTCTATCATTTATTAAATACAATAAGTTTCTTAACGCTATAAATAAAAAATAAGACATTGGAAGTGTGTGCCGTCTATGAAGTAAGAGGAGACCGATTATAAATTTTAGAAAAACAGCAAAAAACATTTTTTATATTGAGCATATTTAGGCACTTGTAAATGTACTGTACATATTTCGATAATTGATTATTAGATATGTGTCATATGTGCTATAATGCATATAGAACGTCAAATTCTTATATGCAAATAAGCTTATATGCTGCGATGCTGAATGAGTTATTCAACTTTATGATGCATCTGATACAGCTGAACAATAAATTACAAAAGATGCGTGTGCTATTTTATCTTAATAACTAAATGTGTTAGGAGCGCAATTTGGTAAAGATTTTTATTTATATGATTAACACAGAAATGTGTAATTAGGTACAGTTAGTGCCTAAAAACGAAAATTAATGATAATAGTCAATTAAATAACAGTGCTAAAAAAGAACTTTGCGTTAAAATGTTGGTCGCGACCGATTGATGGTGATTTTTTCAAAGAGTATCGTTAAAAATTATTATTATTCACAAATATTTTACGTGTTTCGAACCAATTATAATATTGAGCCTTGAAGCTTTCATTTACCCTACTTTAGTTACTCTTCGCAAATTTCTCCCGGCTCTTCGTTTAGAAAGTGATCTAAAACTGTCGATTGGGAAGCCCTCGGATATTGGATATTGTGATGCGTTCATGAAACGAGGAAACCGCATCAGTAAATCGGATGACAGTATCGTCACATAATTATCACGTACGTGTCGCGTAATGGCAATTGATTCGTCGCCGTATATCAGCAGCGATCACCGTCGTTAGTTCGGTCAACGCACGAAGTATACACGGCCTGATTGTCATATTATTCAACGAGCACGTTAACGATGCCGATTCACTCTAGTATTGGTCATAATCAATTGAAATATAGAAATCCTTGTGAATGAAGTATAATGAATGTCTCCTTTTTTAATTTTATCGAATTTTTTAAATTAATCAATGTTAGTACAAAATTCTGTGTACACATCACAATTTTTAGATATAAAATGCCATGTTCAAAATCCACTGATGATGGCATCAAATTGTATGTCGAAACGTTTGGAATTAAAGATTATTTTATAAATCTTTGCCTTTTCTTTGTTTGATGTTTTGCCCTCAAGAACCTATTTTACTTTGAAAATTGTGAGCACTCGATTGCAACCTAGAGCCTTGGTCATTGACATTCCTTAACACTTTCGGGACGGCACCGATTTCAAAACAATCTACTCTACCTGCTGTGCGGCTGTAAACTTGATTTCATTGTGTACGTTATGCAATTTGTTTGATAAAAATTTGTGGTCATTGGAGTGCATACATTTATAATATTAATTTATTTTTGATCATTTTATAAAGAATAGCGATGTTCAAAACAATTTCCAAAATGCATGGCTTGTTGATTTTGACATGTTTTACAATAAAATGTTGTTCGCCGCCTTTCTCCTTGTATTTTTCTGTCAGAACAGACAATACAATCCCTTTTTTTAAATCTCGCATTCAGAATTTGTAGTCGGGGTGTTTGTTGATGTATGTCAAACTCGATTATTGAAGGAGAATCGGCACATTCGCTAATGTCTTTCCACTCTTCATTTAATTTGTCGAACTTCTTCTTCTTTTTGTTGGTTGGATAATATCATCATTACATTCATCACTATCTTCGGTGCGAATAGTAATTTTGTAAAATTTGTCTGTATGAATGTCTATTTGAAACTCATCTTCATCACTGCTTAATACACAAAATTTACCTGTCGTTTAGCCATATTTAAAAGCGCTCGGTCGTCTTAAATATTAAAAAAAAGCTATATAACAAAGAAAACGGCTAAAAATATCACTAAAATAACTTAAAATTATTTTCAAAATACAACACTGTTTATCACTGCTATATGTAATTTATTCAACTTTTCGATGCAAACTGAGTCATTGTTTATAAAATAGCCTGTGCCTCACAAGTATGTTTGGCCACTCAGGTGGACAGCAGTCCCCAAAGAGTTAATTTTGTTAAACTTTGGATCCGTAAATCGTAAATAACATTTCGAGGCAAGATTTTCTCGATATTTAAAAAAGATCGAGTAAAAAATTAAATTTAATAACATAATTTATGTAACAATAATATTTTGAAAAAACTACTACGTTTGTATATTAATGCAATATTATGACAATGTACGATGTCTTCAAATGTAATATTTCTGATAGCCAATGCCACATTAACTAGGATCAATATTGGTTACAATACAGTTTGGAAATAACCTAGAAATTGTTATTATATTTGTATTAAATTTTATTTGTGTATAAATTTTTTTCTCTTGACATTACTAAAATTTCTGCAGTCACTACCCGTTACTAGTTTTCCAATAATTTTGTGTATTTAGATTATGATCAATATGTGATATTTTATCGACTGATATACCTTTTATTAAGCAAGCATTAGTGTTATTCTCTGTATTTGCTCACAGTAAATGAGATATTGAAATCGCCTCAATATTTAACATCATAACCGGATAATAAAAAACTTTCGCCAAACACTATAAAATTCCAATTTATAAAATGCACTTTTCAAACTGTCCGTGTTATTTATTGTTGGTATATTTGCAGTAATGCCAACTATTAAAGGAATAATATATCCTCTGCCATAAAATGTTCGCCACATTTTCCATTACCAAATGAGTTCTCCAAACAGAGAAAAATAAGTCAGATTGTCCATTTGAAATTAAAGCTTAAAGCGAGCATGTATATTTAGTATTCGCATTGTTCTGAGTTCATTTATATAAATTATATGACAAACACTCATATTGTTTTTTCATTTTAATCTTGTTATTTCACCGATGATCTATTTGAAATAATCTAGATACGGAATTTTAAGAATTATTAATTGGTGATTATGTTTTAATATTTTGATCTTTTTAGTCAATTCTTACACAATATTATTATATTGAATCTATAAATAGTTAAAGATCAAGTTTTGTTTTGTATGTGAAATATAAATTTATTTTGCTTTTTACAATTACAAGAATTGGATAGACATAGTATAAATATTCATAAATGTAAATTTCTCAGAAATGCTATTATATTATCTATACTATTATTTAATTCGAAGTGAAGCTTTTTATTAATTTCAATTTGTAATAATTAATTTCTGTAAGTAGTAAAACGGTTATTTATTATTTTATAAATCAATATTTTTGTTAGTAAAATTATAATTATCTCCCAAACTTATGTTATACAAGATTGGTTCAAAAATACCAGAAAATTCTAAAATATTTGAAAACTGAAATAATTATTACAAAATAGCGATTTGTGGTAAGAAAGTAAAAATTTAGTGTTGCATATATTTAGTTACGAATTATAAAAAACTAAGATAAGTGGTACAGAACATAAAAAACATTTATACTTAGGGGTATGAAAAATAGTCTTGTCCTATTTTCTGACCTACTAAAACGTTATTTTAAAATTTCATAAAGATCGGTCAAGTCCCTTTGGAGTAATATTGTCACTAACATGATGATCAAGATCACTCCTAATCATCAATTTTAATACTTCTGTTGTAAATATATAATACTGACAATATTTTCTGTAGCACTAAATAATGCACAATTCTTTAAAATATTCGAAAAATTGTTCATTTAACCGTATTTCGTTTCCGCCAGATGGGATGTTCAACTTTAAGTTAATTTACTTTAGATATACTTTTTGTGGGAAATAACTTTTTTTTGTTCTGGTGCGCTTAGCGGTACGCGCTTCGCGGAAATTCTATACATTTTCAACAACAAAGGGGGCGGAGACGCCTAATTAGTGACTTTATGCACCTTTGATTCATTATACTAATAAGCTCTGAGAAAATGTAATACAGAGTAGTGTTGAAGTAGAAATTCCAATTAATTATAAATTGTATGCATTTAGTTTAATTACCTAAAACATTTGGTTTCAGACGTAGTCTGTCGTTGAGAATTTATCTAGAGATAAATTTAATTAACTTGAACATTCACAGAGGAGAGCGATGTATCATGAAAGGTTTATTTGATTTTGAATGAATTATTGTGTATGAGACCTAATTTAAGATTTAGCAAAGTTTTACAATTTAACTTACAATTGGTAGTTATCAACACACCAAATTCAATCAAGACTGTTATAGGAAAACGATGGATTTTTTGTACACAAACAAATTTATTTTGTATTTGACTTTTCATACTTTTTTTCATCTGTATTGGAGATAGTTTTCTATAGTTTCAGAATTCAATGAGCTATTAGATGAAATAAACATAATCACAAATTTAACTATCCTTTAAATTCAAGATTAAAGCTGAACAAAAAATTCTTTTTTCATTACATTACTATATATAATAATGTTAAATATTACTATTTTTATATCTGTAAACTTGTATGTGTATATGCAATTGTTTACTATTTTTTTAGAAGATATTTTTTCTAAATTCTAACATTAGTTAAGTCTGACCGAAATACATTATATATGGACAAATATTTCGATATACGAAAAATGCATCAAGTGGACTCTAGACAAAATTTGCTCGTTAGTAGTGTTAAGATTTTGGTTGAAGTCGCCAATTAACTGGTATTTAATTTATATATATCATTTAAAAATTTTATGCTGGTCATTTTCTTGCATTAACTTACATTAAATTATGATTTATATCTACCTTATCCGTAAAAATTCATAACATATATGTAACCGTAAGCTTTTTATATTAAGCAATTAATCCAGATGTCACTTTACAAAACTTAATTCACTATATCTTCTATGGCAAAATCCGCAGCAATATAATTAACAGCCGTAAATCAAGCACTATGCTAATTTCAACCTCCTTGTCTGAATTAGATGCTCCAGCAACCCTTCAACTGATAGTTGGTTAATAGGCCTGGAAGTCGATATTGTAGTAAACCTGATTATAAATTTCAGTAGTTGAAATTAATTTTCTTCTCTTAATAAGCTATTATTTCATCAAAGGATGACATTTAATTAGTGGTATGGGAAATGCCCAAAGATAGTAGGATACACGTATATAGTGTATTAATGAGTGAATCGTAAATATTGGGTAAATATTAAACCAATAGTTTGTACCTATTACAAACTAGTTTATTTACTTTTACTATAAAAACTAAACTTTCACCAATAATGATTATAGTTATTTGCAATATGAATGAAAAATTTATTGATTTGCCAGGAATCCCATCCATAACTCATCGTATTGTCTAAATATTAGTATATGTGAATACTTCATATAACTCAACGCAACTATTTTCATATAAATTCCGCAATGAATTCTTTTCAACATGAAACGTATAAAAAGTACGTCATGTTTTCCACAAAATGATTCCATAATTTTGATATTAGATACACAGTGTAAGTTGAGATAGAGCAGCAAAATGAATAAATAAAAAACCGTAAAGAAAAATGTGGTAATATATTTTGCGAGTAAAATATTTGTGGAAAAGGATTTAATAACCTCGTGAAGTTTGTGTTTTGGATTCTATTTAAAGCAAAGTTTCATGTTGAGATATGAGCTTAAATGAGTTTTTCATAAAGGATTGTAATTTCAAAGGGCATACATTCACATATCCACATACATACGTGCTATAATTCTTATTAGTCAATTCTACCTACATTATTATTTTAAAATGTCATGTGTTATTAATGATTTAATTATAAAATAATCTATTCTGAAGATCGGAGTATTTGATATTTTTAAATATGTACTGTTGCTGGAAGCAAGATTTTATTGTTTGAACTATTACAAATTTTCCTCTTTAAGGGAAAGTATATTTCAGCCAAAGAATTCGATATGCTAATTTCATATTTTTTCGACGTTTCAAGGCATTCTTCAACAACGTAACCAAAGAACTCATAGTTATTTAGTATATAAATGCTTCATTTAGTTACTCAAAATATAACAGTGAAATTTTCAACCATAGATTAGTAAAATCAAATTTTGGCCTATTTGCAAATCGTGCTTATTGGTTGTTTTCTTTGTAACTAAATGTAGTTTTGTTTTTACAATTTTGATAATTCTTTATATCATAACTTTTATAGTTATTAAGAACATCTTAAAATGTGCAAAAAGACGTTGAGATATGAAAAATTTTCGTGAGTATAACACTTAAAATTAATATTAACTTGATTAGCTCTTGATGAAGGCCAAAGCTTAAGTTTACTATTAAACTGTCGTTACACATTTTATTGTAATATTTTGGGTAACTAAATGAAACATTCAGATACTAATTAGCTATGAGTAACGATTTGATGCACCGTACAGAATGTTGATTTTCCTGCTTCAATTTAGACTTTATTATTCTAAAATTTAAGTAAGTAGCATTTTGCAGTATTCATATAATAGCAAGTTATATTCAAATTACTATTTAAATACTGTTTGCGTTCACAGCTGGCGCCATTTAAAAAACTGCAAGTTCCGCTTTAATAATTAAATATTCATATCCATATTGCTTCGTTTGAAATGTGGAGAACATCACATATGAAATCACAAATGGAAAAAAATGCGAACGCAGTCCTTTTACAAAAGACTTGCACAAATTAATTCAATTACATTAACATATTACTCTATTTTTACAACAATGCGAGCACAACAAAGAACCCGTTGTCGCGACCCCCTTGGTCGAGTGCGCTCTGTGCCGCCCGACGCTTTGTGTTCCACATGCAAAAGCTCTGCACGAGCTTTTGATCTGCACAAGACCGAATTCAAAACTCGAACATTACGAATATATACACATGGATATCTTACAGGAAAAATATCATGTAAAAATTGTAATTTATGCTATAATCACATGCAAGCGATGATAATTTTGTGATGCTAATTTTGAATGAGGTCAAGAACAACTGTTAATTCTGTGTAATTATTACAGATTATTAGTAGCAACTTTTAACGTTCAAAGTTTTTGTTATAATTTCTTTTGTATAATTTTTTATTCATTTTTTCATATGTCCAGTGTTTATCTTAATTATCTTAATTCAGTATTGTGCACAAATATTCGGGAATGTTCGACTACTTTTGGTTTAATTGTCATATCATTGTTTATATTTTTTGTTATTTATTGTGATACATTTAACGTTTATACGCAATTAATTTTTTTGTAACTGGCTTTGCATAGTTTTTATCTTCCCGTAGGGCAAGTTATAGTAATCGCAAGAAAATCGAAAATGAAAATTTTTATAGATCTTTACGTTTCAAAACCTTCTGAACATTTTGGCATACCTTACAAAAAATGGATGTATGTGTATGTGTATGTGTGTGCGTGTAGGTATGTTATGTTCGGTTACAAATTTCGATTTCTGAAACACGGATCAACCGATTTGAATAATTCAAAAAACATTCGATTTGAATTATAAGGAGACGTGCTGATTAGTTTTTGGCAAAAGCAGGTCTAGCCGTTCCGAAGATACGAAGCAAAAAGTGCCGAAAACGGTAACTCAGTTTTTAAGAGAACGGAGCGTCCGATTTGAATAATTCAAAAAACATTTTATTTGTATTGACTAAATGAAGAACTGATAAAATTTTTGGAAAGGATGGTCCAAAGACTTTGGAGATATGGAGGAAAAAGTAAAAAAATGAGCCATTTGGCGGTCAAAAATGAACATTAGATATATGCACATCAAATTATCAGATATTTTATAGAGATTTTAACAATAAGTATAAATTTTGTTTACATTCCTACGAGTTTCGTACCAATGTTCACGCGTTAGACGGCGATGCGGCGCTTACGCGCTTTGATATTTCGTCTTTATGCAGTTAAAGCCGTACGATTGCTTTGAAAAAAAGTTCAGAATTTCCAAAATATTTCAAAATAAATGATTTAAGATAGAATGATTTAATATGGTTCGAAATTCTATTAAAAGTTTCAAATCATTGATCAACTTTTATTGATTATTACTATTGATTATTTTTAATTACTCGAATTTTGAATTGCGGTACGGGAAGTTCCAGCAATTTGCCTTAAGGCACAATGCCCTAATTGCCTTAAGATAGAATTCCACTTACAGCTAGTTTACCTAATATTTCGCATGTGAGATATAATGTAAATACTTTCGAAGATGTCTACGATCTCATTTCAGCACTGTATAGTGTACACGAATCTTCGCAAATGTGCATTGTGTGCACGGTTTTGTACGTATCGCGTTAGGGGACTGGCGCTGTTTTGACATCATATTTTAGTTGAAATAATAGCGTCTGGCGTGCAGCTATGTTTCACGATGCGCCCGAGCCGTATGATAAATACTTTGGCCACCTCGAAATCGTCACGTTCGCCGAGCAGCGGTTGAAGAGCAATTCAAGCACTGTTTTCACACATGTCCCGACGAGAACTTAATTTACTATGAACGTTTTAGTTATTTAATATTGAGTACGGTGCTTGAATTGAATTCATGAACTGTAGAGTTAATAGTTTTTTCATGTTTTGCGTGTGCTATAATTTTTATTACAGCGGCAAAAATATTTTTTTTACTCTTTGTCATAGGATTTTTGAACCCTGTACAAGTAAAGATCAAACAATCATTGAACAGTTTTCAATTTGTCCGGTTTAATGTAGTCCAACACAATCACATTATATAATATTACTGGTAAATAAGTATGAATTAATTTTATAACATTACACGTTAAGGCCCTATTACGTCTCAATTAGATCTCTGCCACTACCATTAGACAACTATTACATATCTAAAAACTGATGTGATTTATAAGCAATGATTAAATGATAAACGACAATCGACATATAGAAGTTGTAATAATTGCTGTGATATAAACTTATATTATCTAAATCTTTAGATCCTAGTCTGATGTTTTATAACTAAATTATAGAGTTTCAAATTCTACGTGCTATGTTGTGTGCCTAGTATCACGACCCGATGTATACCAACTTGTAAGTTTCACACAATAATTGGCAAAATGGAAAACTCAGTCTGGAAGGGAGCTTAAAAATACAAAACCATTAAATATACTCCAAACTATATTTATGTTGATCAAAACCACTATTGCATATGAATTGACTCTCTGAAACGTTTTATTAAAATTTGGTGAACCGCTTGGGTGCGGTTTAGTGACAATACTCGTACATATATATATATATATATATATATATATATATTAGGATGACAAAGCCAATCAAACACAATTGAGTTTCTCTGTCAGAAAAGATATATTTTATTGTTAGTTCTACATTAGACAAAGTTTTAAATACAAAACCTTACATACTTGTCAGAAAAGAAACGACATTTAATGTTATCAATCACAATGTCAGTTCCTAAACACATTTACACTACTATATACTATTTTAGAGAATATTTTACTACGAAATTTTATTAATTACGCCGTGACGTATTTTAGATTATCACTTGTTTTGCTATCCTAATATCATAGGAGCTGTATCTATGACAATCATAACGCGCAAAATTCAAACTAAAGAAAATTAGGTATTTCACTTCACTTCACTTCACACACATATATATATATATATATATATATATATATAGTGTATGTATGTGTGATTAGTTAAGCATTAAAATTATTTTTACGTAACTTAGTAACTTTTAACATTAGCCATTAATACATTGATATGAAATTACTTCTATAGATTTGGATAACAAGTTATTGATTATTTGTTCAATTATATTTTTTTGATTGAACAGTACTTTTATATCTTAACATTATGTACACACCAGAGTGATTTATTTATTTGAAAATTTAAATTATGGTTTACAATTCAATATAGAAGAACATGTATTTAAATCAAGCATTTCCACAACCCACAACAAGCCTTCAAAAGACACATTGGGTTTGTTCTTCGGTTGCTTGAACCGATTTGATAAAATATTTAGTAACGGCATTCGTTGTTTTACAGTTTGTAGTGTTCGTTCACTTCGTGTGCGAGAGTGAAGTGTGTCCGGGTTTTAAAGTGGATAGAATTATTTTCAGGACACGATGAAAATGGTGTTCTCTCGCATATCAACTCTGCAGCAGTAGCTACGTGATTCTATGTTTTGCTCAATTTCCCTGCATTATAAATGTTACATCATATCTGCATACACTTTAGTTAGAGCATACTGAAATGCACACAAGACTCGGATGCGCGGAAACAAATAAAGTGCAAAAATTAATAATTGATGCTGGTAGACATATGATTCGATTCGATGGAAAATGTGATTTTAACATCGTATTTCAGAACATATAATATGTTTAATATTTATAAACTAGTACCTTGTTTATCATAGATATCTATCTTCGCAAGAAACTGAAATAAAATGTTGACCCGTTTATAATTTAAAAAAACTCTAATAAAAATAAATATTGTAAAACATATTTATTGATTGTGATGATAAAGTTCAACCGGTGCTTAGGTATTATATTAATTATTAATATAAATAAATTATGTCGATAAAGTAATGAAAAACTCATAACTGCAGTTCCTACATATCAACTGATGATCATCCAAATGAATTAATAACAGTTCTCAGATCAAATACGAAGAGGGTCAAAATGTTACGTATGTCTATGGCTCTAAAGTAATTTTCATTGAATTTATTTAAATTATAATAACTACATTTCAATTATAACTGTTTATCAAAATATATTTATATATATATATATATATATATATATATATATATATAGACATTCTCATTAATTCTATTCAATCATTCTACCAGTTTTTTCCTTATAATTATACTTTTATTAGTAGTAATTAGAATTATGCAAAACTGGTTTTGAATGAATAAGTGCAAGCTTATTTTATAAAATTGCATTTTATTAAACAAGTCACCATTAAACGAATTTACAAAAAAAAACATTTCTATAATATTTCAGGGTATTTTTTTTTATCTGCAAGCATCAGTACGTTAATATTACTATTCATTAATCCATTCACCATTTTATCTTACCATTAACTTCCATTGTAATTTTCCAGCAGAATATTCTTGGTTATGGTTTAAATAAATTAATTAAACAATATTTATTTGTTAATTTACTTTTATCAATTTATTCATTAAAAACTTTCATCCCCTCCACACTTTTAATACTATATCAAATAAAATAATTTTATGGTAATTGTAATTCTTTATGCTCTAATTAAACAATATCTGACTTTTACAATTTCTTTTAAAAATTATTGCGCACGCTCTTGCTCGATTTACTGCGTTCATAAGTCATTTCGCAATCAAAACGTTTACAAAAATATAAAACATTTCAAATCGAAAACTATAACTTATAAATCCGCATACAGATCAATGGTTTAATTCGTAACTCGAATCACGTATTAAACAAGACATATTTCAATGCAATGTCGATGCATTATAGGGGCGAATGGGGATGTTAGAGGGGGTAGTACAATACGCGAGAACTTAGCCATTATGAGCCGCGGTTGCACCCTCGAACAGATTTATACGTTGAAAATTTATAACACGTCTAGCAAACATAAACGCGCAGGTAAATATTTGTGTTGAGGCCATAACTTAATACGTACTCTGTTGCAATGCAGATTTGCTATTTGTAACGTGTTATCGAATGCGAATCAAGTTACAATGAAACGACTAAGTTATTTGCGATGTGAAAATTTATGCAATTTTACTTAGCGAGTGCACATTTAGATTTGAATTGATTTAATCTAGTAGCAATTCTGGAATGTTATTGATTTGAATTATTTACGAATTGGGACTTCGAGGTTTAATCTGGCAAGATTGTTTATTATTCTAATTATTTAATAGTAATCTTAAGCAACATAACGTTCTCAGTTAGTTTTTTAGAATAATTTCAGATGATTACTTTAAGTGTCGTTTTTTATTATTATTTTGATTTAATGTTTATAGACATGCAGAGATAAATTTTGCTAATGGTGTTGTACCTTACTACAGAAATTTTGATGTATTATTATGTGACGTAATTAGTCGCGTTTTTTAAATAATTGCTATAATGTTACAATAATTAATAATATTAAGTAAAATTTATACCTAAATGATGTCTGCTCGCTCTGTATAGATTGTCAAGTTACTTTACTAACAACGCTGAACATCGAGTGCAAAACTAAAACACTCAAAGATGTAGTTGCTCTATGAAATATATTTTCAGAATTTTGTATTATTATATTATATGATATATATTATATTATATTATATCAAATTATATTATATATAACTAGTTATTTCTTGAAATTGACTTTGATTTCGTGTTCTTGAATTAATCTAATATTCAAAATCATCATGCATACTATGCATATGTTATCAAATTTAATACATTTGAATAGCATTATGATCCAAACTTTGTACAGGCATTTGTTAGAACGGGTCTGCAGTGTCCAGACAATTTATTTGCCTTTTCTGAACTTGATGGAAATGTACAATTCTATATTTGATACACTTGACATATCACCGATCTCGCAAATATTTAAAAGTTTTCAAAAACTAATCCATAGACGTGGTACGTATTTGTTATTAAAATTGGATCAGAAACATTTTAATAATCAGTTGAATATGCCTACCAAATGCATTAAATATACTACATTTTATTATGACAACTAAATTATGTTTATCTGTAAAACGAAACAATCTCATAAAATCAATTAGAATTTTCAATACACAAACTATATATCTATCTATCACAAATCTGTGATCATGTAGTTAAAGCATGGTGTTTTCCGGAAAAAATACAATTTAGCTATGTCTCGAGTTAAAAGCATTATGTTTTCTGCACGACCTAATACTATTTCACACAACAGAAATTTCTCATCGAGTTCTCAACATTTTGCATCGTCTCAGCAAAAATAATTCGAGCGTGCAAATGCATAACGTATGCAAAAACGTATTGCAATGTACGAAACAGAGGCTGGCATTGCACGCTAATACGACTGCAATAATTCCCTACTCATAACGTAACTGCTGGCCATAAATTTTAATGATTATATAAAGCGGAACACTCCAATATATTATATTGTACGTGATTCATGTATTTAATAAACATATTTGTCATAGCTTTAGGTGTATAATGGTATAAAGTGAACGTTAAACTTATTGTACGTGCGCTTTTGGCGTTGTGGATGCTGGAAGTTTGAGTGGAAAGCGTTAGATATTACGATCTCGCTTCGGTAGCTACATTTATAATAGTCTACGAGCTAGTAAACCATGTACACTTCAAAATAATTTTTTAAATTTTATTTATTTGTGTATAGTACTATATATCAACATTATTAATACAATTCGAGTGCCCCATGCTTTGAATGGAGAGTGTGCCCAAAATCCCACATACAATTTATATCAAGTTGTAGTATTATATTAGTAAAAAAAAATATTGATGTATGTTTGCGCAAATTCAATAAATTCGAAAGTATATGGATGGTGAAGCACTGCACGATCATACTAATTTCACATATTTATAATGATCTAACTACAATTTTCAATGAAGTGAAATACATAAGAAGTCATGAGCATCATCACATCGCAACTAATATTTATTATATTTACTATCCTTTTCTATATTACTTATATTATATTGTAACAATAAAATAAATTAAAGATACCATAATAAGTTTATATACTTAAAATTATGTAAAAGTATAAATTGAGGTTCAGTTACTGTATTGATCAAATATTTCAAATTCTTTTCATTAAAAACTATATAATAACTAAGCAATCTCAATTAAATTGACAACCAATGTCATTTTTATTATAAAAACTATTTTTATAAAGTTATTGTACTTTTTTGCAACGAGAAGCTCTATCACTAAATTGTCGGTAATATTGTTAGCGTGTTCAAGTAATCGCACTCAGGCGCGCATTTGCAGAAAGTGTTTCTGAGCATCTTCCATTATCGACATGTTTATGAGATTTATAATTTAATAATAATATAACGGTGACATACTTCTATATAGAGTCGTGGTTAGACCGGAGATGATTCAATTTTCCAATAAAATCTATTTAGTCTTAAATTTTATTATGTACTACTTAAAGTACAAACGGGCAAAAAGCATTTGTGTAATGTACGGACTAACATGGTAAAAGCTTTTTATTTGAAATATTAGAAAATACATATGTGCAGCAATTTATAATTTTTGAAATAATTAAAGACATTCTACATTAACATTAATTTTAATCAGTGTTTTTTATTATGGAACAATTATTTCGTATCTAGTATTTAATTTCGTTTGAAGCAAAAAATCCTTATAATGCTCATACTTTTTTTAAAGCAGGATATTAAATTTGCGCTTAAGTGTTTCTTGAAAATTTTCACAAACTTGCAACAAGCTTTTAAAAATATAGATCCTCTGCAAAATATTAAGTAATGTCATCTTCGATAGTCTGGTGTATTCCACAATGAACGGAGGTAATATGCCGTGTACCATTTGGATGACTTTTATGTAACAGGGAGCTGTTTGAGATAAAAGAAATAAAACGTTAGATACTTTGTGATGCTCTTAGTGGAAGACTTCAAGTTATGGTGGATACTTATGATCAACTCTTCTGTGAGTTTCTAAGAAAATTGAAAATATGGTTGTGTGTTCTTTGTACAGGTATCTATCTCTGATGTAATATCACTTGCTGGTATACACACATATATACATATACATATACATATACATATACACATATATACAATATATATATATATATATATATATATTGTTTGAAAGCCAAATAACTAAAAATCTGAGAGATTCTCGTATATTAAATTAAATCTTACCAATTTTTAAATTCTCCCGCAGTGAAGTATTATGTGAAACCATTGGCACATTGGAACATAGAACTATTTGTTTTTTTATTTTGTATGAGAAATATTTTGAGTAGACAATAGATATAAAATAATTTCAGATTTTTGTTCATTAGTCATTATGATAGTGATTGTCATTCTAATAATTAGATTAAATTAAATCAAATTATATTTATTATTAATAATTACGTCTCAACATACCTAAATTGATTGCCGAATATTATACGATTAAATTTATGCTATGTAATATAAAATTAACAACTATAAATATAATATTAATATGCTACAATAATCCTATCTTGCACAGTACTAGATTTTTGTAATATTGTGCGTTAATTTTTGAACAAGAGAATACCAAAATTACGGTGGAGACGCCATGTACTAATGCCAAGAGTACAGTTGCTCTAGAATAGTGTTAATTAAAATTAATGAAATTTAATAATAAGATACCCTATATTATAAAAAAATGTCGTTTACTATATTATTACTATAATTATTACTTTGTTCATTAATCAGATTAAAATAAACTTAATTACTTGATTTTTTGTAAAAAAGTAACGTTATGTATATTATCTATAATAGAGAAAATAACTTGAGTTATAAGATATCACAAACAATTATTTTTTTATAAAGGAATAATTACCGTGCTGCTATATAAATGAATATTGAATTCTATACAGTATACGTGTATGTTAACTTTTGGGTTAACATGCAATATTTCATGAAATATCATTCAGTTTCTTACAAAAGTACATTTTTATTCCAGCATACATCATGTTTTAGTGGACAGTAAATAATATTTTCAAGTACCTTTTCCGAATCTCACAAGTCAATGACTTTTGCATGTTTGGCATAGATATTTATGTTTGGAAACTCGACCTTTTGCGTATCATTACTTTTCGTATGCTAAATTAACCCCTGTTTTCTCAATCCGAGCGTACGGTTAACAAATATTCGAAAGGCAACCCCTATATGACGTTCAATTTGAAGGTAGCTTAAAATATGGTTATGTTATTTCAACGTACCCTGAATTTGTAAAATACATTGAAAATATAAAGGTTGAATTTGTAATAATTTGAGAACCTAATATAGTTGTATTTAACTATTTTACCAAATTGTTTATTTAAATTTTTCTCAAACTGATTCGATGTAAAAATTTTGAAGTATTACTTTGATAGAAAGCAAAATCTCATTGTTTGTTTTAACAATCTATTTATTTGCTGTTACATTTAATATGCGTTATAGACTTTTTTCTTCCTGAATAACTTATTTTACACCATTTGACTATTTGATTTTATAGTATTCGAAATGTTATGATCTAAGTGAAGCACTCAATGAATCATAATTTTCCATAATATGAAATATCACTAAGCATAGTACTATTTATATAGAATTTTATTTTTTCGGTGTTTTGTACATATTATACATCGGTGGATTTCCAAAAGTACAAGAGTTATCAATTTGCTAATGAAAATCATTCTAATGGATTCTGTAAATCATTATTGAAGTTGTTTTATGTCATTCTTGTTAACCCTAATTATACCCAGATGTATGTCAGAGCATGTACGAATTTCGGAACACACACAGTCTTGCATAATTAATCTCCGTAGCTACTAGATTTCCTAATGTTTCTGTAGATAATGCGAGTTTAAATAAGATTAAACTGTCTAGACATTAAAAAGTACTGAAACGTTTAAATGGAATAAGAAATTTAAACACATCGCAATATCTTTTCGAGATCAATTCGATGCACACAAAGCGCCTGCGATAAATTCTGTAAGTTACGATGACATGGTGCATTGTAATTAAATTTGTGTTAATCAATGTGATGGGAATGCACCAAATGTAGATTAGTAGAGCTACATAGTTATCTAAGGCTAAAATTAAATTAAATATTAATTAAATTTAAATAAATTATATAATAATAATTAAATTACATTTTGATATTACTATTTATGCCAAGCACAATAAAAATTACTTTCTTTGATCAAAATTAAAACCTCTTCAAAATGTTTGTTTTCCAAAGTACTTGTTGAATTAAATTATTTAAAGTATTGTTGATATTTTTCACATATATTATATTTCCACTTACTTGCTGTTACTTCAAATTCAAATAAACCTTTTATCGTTGGAAAATAAATCTTTTTAAAATTTTCTTTGAAACGTTTCATGATACAATATATTTTTAATAGTTAATTGCAAATATAAATAATAGTTAAAATTCATAACTAAGATTATATATTATAGTGTGCCTGTGAACAAAAATTAAATCGCATACCGAAAGAAAATTTTGACATTGGTTATTCCCTCAAAAATAAAAAAAAGTTTTGTCTTCTACATAGAAGTTGCAAAACTTCTTTACCACTCGTATTCGCGTGCTCGCACTTCAATAAGGCATTACTCACTTTTTGTATTACGGGAATAATAGAAAAGCGAACTTTTACTGAAAACTTTCAGCTTTTAAACTTAAAAAGTTCAAAGTTCGAAAAGCCTCATTGCGGTGCAGATGCTTACTATGACGTGCAGCTACCTATTCTGGTTCATGTAACGACTACTAATACTGACACCGACTCCGGTATCTCCGGAACCCAAAATGAATCCGTTGTAGACATTTCGAATTCATTTGCACAATGGAAGTCTGTTCGAAGTCCTTGTTGTAACTGAGACAAAAGTCAATACTAGGTATAAGCTACAAAATGATTGAAATATCGATTTTGCTCTAACTGTTGCTTACCCCAATTTTACTAAAAATATAATTTTTTTAAATCAATTCTACTTGTAAAAACTGTACGATCCAAAGGTTAAAGAAAGTTCATTATTTGACATCAAATAATAGAATGATTTATGCAATATACAAAATTGATTATATAGAAGCTGTCGGAATCTTGAATTATTTTATGTTTGGTATTTATTAACAATTTTTTGTCAAAGCTTTAGTTGAAACTGAATCAGAAGTCCATAATGTAAAAAAAAATACTAAAATTCATATAACGTAAGACTATTAAGATATAAGCTATATGAAAAAATTTAACATATTTACTTAAATACGTAGTATATGGACATTCAACTAGGATTCTAAGCTAAGATTTAGAAAAAAACATCTACCGACGGTTATTAGTTATCAATAAATGTAAACTAACTAACTCTGCCTAAAGAATAAACAGTTTTTTTATTTTTAAAATTATTTTGTTAACGTCATACAAATTTACACAATATTCAAATTTTTTAAAATGTGCAAGTATCTCTTTGTTTTTTATACAAAAACTATGTTTTAATCCAAATGAAATTTCTTAATTATTCCTAGTTTTTCTCACCTATTTGAGAGTATTCATACTATTTATTTCATTTTTAGAAATATTACTGAAATGCTCTCATTTCTTTGGCATTTTGTATATCACGTGGTATAATATCAAAAGTTTTGAGAATCAATTTAAATAAATTGTGGAGTTATCCAGATGGTTTCATTATGATGTTCTTGTAACTATTTCTATGAATATAAAACGATTCTAAATGCAGAAAGTAATATTTTCTTAAAAATAAACTTACAAAAATCACCACATTGCTCGTTAAAAGAATATCATAGTAATTATCTTAGTTTTGCATTAAATGTTATTAGTGTATCCAAAAAGTTCTATTGAGGCAGATTGTTTCAAACTATTTAATGAGTTCTGTGTAATTAAATTGATTTTACCCTCTGTTAAGAAAGCTGTTGTTTTTAGTTTTTAAAAATCTTAACTACGATTTCTAAATGGGTTTTGTGATATAAAATTTAACAATTTTTCAAGAAACTTAATATAATGTTCTTTGTGAATGCTCTTAAAATTTTTATGTATGATTATATTTTCATATTTATTTATTTATTTATTTATTCATAAGCAAGCCGTAATCAATAATAATAGATATTATTTCAGGCTCTTGTCATATGATAACGTCACATACAAGTATTTATACTTATAAAAAATATAACACAAAGTTTGTTATAAATTTGTACAAAAATCTATACGTGATGTATATATATATATATATATATATATATATATATATATATATATATATATATATATGCACGCCTTATGTATTTCGTCAACATAAACCTTTTATCTGAATAATAACACCTTGGATGTTTGCTATGTCACATGTAAGGTCACTTGGCGTTGAACCTCGGTAACCTTTTGAGATACGTACGTTTTGTTTACGTAAAGAGACACCATTAGTCGCTTTTCTCCAAGCCTATTATATTAATTCAGATGTTGTATTTTCAGTTAACAATTGAAAGTTCAGTTTCCTATTGCAACAATTCCACACTACTTTTCCATATAATATGGATTTGTTGTTACCAACAAATTATTTATTTTAAAACGCAAAATTAAAACGCAAATGTTTGTTCGAAAATTTGTTTAATTTCAATGTTTAAATATATTTCTCAGAGCGATTAGTTCTTTAAATAATTATAAATAAAAATACTTTTTGAAAAAAAATGTTTTTGAATTGAAATGTTTAAATTTCGAAATTGATAGAAATACTATTCTTTTCGAAATAATAAACATCTTTTCTTTATGGCATCTTATCTAAAACTTGTTTTTTTACGAACCCATTTTTATGTACACTTATAGAAAGTTACTATTGAGATATTGTATTTTTATGTTTGAATAATGAGCCTTAATAAGGCAAAATTCTGTAAATAATAAACTATTTACAAAACCGTGTTTATACCAGGATAAAAATCATTTTTGCTTCCGACGGTTTAATAATAATATACCGGTAATATCAAAACAAATGAAACGTTAGAACTTGACACGTCAGGGCTCAATTTTGGGAAAATTGTTTTTTTATTTCAAAATTATTTTAAAAGCAAGTTGGATGCCACCATGTCCCTAACAAAATGGCCTGAGAGGCAAAAAAGTCTTTATGAATATCATTTATATATGAACTCTTTGGAGACTAAGGAGGAATTATTAAATACAAAAGTTAAAACAAAGTACCGTTCTAAATTTTACAATAAAATTGATAAAGAAAATCGAAATGAAAAACGTTGTTCATCTAAGACCATGGGATCGCCGCAGATAACAAAGGTTGACCCTAAAAAATATTTGAAAAAAGGAGGCGGTTTTAAACCAGAAGTACCTCAGGTGACCCATAAGTGTCATAAATTGAATATACCAAGAGTTCCTGCAAGATCTACATTATCTTTAAATACGGTACGCTTATATGAAGCCACAGATACATCAAATGTTACATCAAATACTACTTCAAATACAACATTAGTCAATCATCCTCTGGAAAATATACGTAAAATATCAAGCTTACAAAGCAAGTACTCTAATCCCAAAATTGCAGTAAATAGATTTGGCGATACTAAGTCCTTGAAAGAAGTCGAGCCGGTGTATGTTCTAAAAACCTCTTTTGGAAAGGTGCCGAAATACATTATAGAACAACACATCGGGGATTCGTACGATCAACCTGCTGGTGGTGAAAAAATTGAACATGCAAAATCGTATAAGTGCAACCTCATTCAGGAAATTGAACATTACGAAATGTTGAAGAATCTGAAAGAAAACTGGACTGAAACGTATAGAGAATACCAAAAATTGCCCCTTAAGCCGATTAAGGGTTACGTGGCACAGAAAAGGGCACAACTAGATAATCATCTAAATGCTTTAGAAAGAGATATTCGGCTGTTGGAACGGCATCCAATTATATATATGAAACAAGAGTAGAGGAAGAAAAGTAAACTATTTATGGTATACTATTAATTTTATTTACATTTAAATAATTGTTTTACCGTTGGAATAAAAGTAGTCTCAAATAAATCTTTTATATTGTTATTGTCACTTATATTATTTTTCACAAAAATTCTACGAAACTAGATGCATTATCTAGTATTATGAAATATATATTAAACATTCAACCCACCATCCGACCCTTCTTGTGTGTAATTGTTTCCACTCATAAGTAGATGGCTGTTCAACTATATCGCATTTTGAAGGATCCTCAAGACCATGCTTTAATAGTATATAATATAGTCGAATGATAAAGCGAGCTTGCTCTGGCAAAGGGAGTCTTATCCATTATAATGGGAAGCATATATTCAAATCCGTTACGGAAATTAAATATAAATCATACATGTCTACGGTTGGCGCCCTTCATATAAATGTTGGGCGCACGAAGGACGATTATTACATGTCTTTACAGATATAGATCGTAATATTTTATGTTAATAATAGTATATGGTATTTTTGACTTGTTGCTGGAGATTTTCTCTTAGTTTAAGAAGTGGTCTGCTTATTTTATTAAAGTTCCAAATCATTCCACATCGTATCACACGAAATTGTAGAAAGAGTATATGCTCATGTAACTTCTAATCTAATTTAAAATGCTTTCTTTTAGCTAAGTTTTGTATATTTAATAGTATTCTAGTGAAGTTAGGTTATAAAATACAAGTACGAAACATTTATTTATATCGGTTGACACTAAACTCGCACTTTTTTTAAATTTTTTGACCAATATTTGAATTTCGTTCACGTTTAGATAATTTTAGTAAGTTTTATGAATTTTCTATTATCTAACCAATTCAACAATGTGTTATTCATATTTTCATTATATCTCAATAATTTAATAATAATTCAAAATCAATTTACTAAGTTTCTAATCAATATAATCAGAATCATTGATAGTTTCGAACACTTTACATTGTCTAGCAAACTATGCAATATGTGAGAAATGTCTGTAATGGATTGAATATTAATTGATATTTGAGTGTTTGTTACTTGTTGAATGTTTGATGCATAGCTACGTGAATATCGTGATATTACTTTGATCCCAAGATAGATTACGTCCATGTCTTTACATTTATATGATCGATATATGATTATTGATCTGTAATTGAATAATTATTCTATTATATTAGGCACTTGCAACGATTAAATCAGTTTTGTAGTAAACGGTTATTGAAGCCATGATATCATAAACGATCATTTTGCATCTTAAAATAGCGGTTTACCAAAATATTGTAAAATGTGAAAAACCAAGCAAACCGCATGTTTTATTATGTGCAGCGTAGGTTAATCATTAATTGATTAGTATAGCATAAATTTTATTATATTATATCATTATATATATAAACATTTAGGTTATACCTATATAAAACTAGGTTATAAGTTGGTAATTATTTAATTTAATTTTCAAAGTTAACCGTCTTCTGCACGGTTAATTCATTTACAATTTGTAACAGAACCATTTCCCGAAACTACACTCGTCAATGTCTCGAATAACTTCTGTTCTTGGATGAGTATTTCCGTGTGCATTCTGTAAACATTGACTCTGAACTATAAACGCCCAATTAGTCGGAACGAACTTCCCTTCCAAAATCACCTTCAGTACATAACAACCGCCCAAACCGAGCGGAACGTCCGGACCACAAGCGCCCGCTCGAGGTTGCGATTGTGTAACTATTGTCGGAGAAAGTTCGAAAAGCTGCGGTCAGATGAACTCTCGCTAGACGCTAACGTAATAAGTAAACATTGTAACGAATAAATTAACTGGAAATTCGATAACGAATTTTAATTAAGTTATAATTCTAAGTAGGTTGTAAGATATACACACTGAACAGTTCCGAATATAATTTAATGCATCAAGCTATCAAAATCCCGTCTATTCTTTTTTTTTTTTCTGAGACGACATAAATTGTTTGTT